>NC_135867.1:7632691-7932691 GCF_031162955.1 Sander vitreus
GAGAGTACCAACAGAACATATTTTTCATGCTAATTGTTTCTGTTTAGAAATACAAGCACACAGAGATAATTATATATTAATATAACAGAGGACCTTTATGTTAACTTTAGTCCCTCCCAAACTGATAATTTTGTAGACGGTGCTACGGCCTGCCTACGGATGACTTTAGACTCTGTTGCTCCCCTCAAAAAGAAGATGATGAAGCAAAGGAAACTAGCACCTTGGTATAACTCACAAACTCACAAATTAAAACAAATCTCACGAAAACTTGAAAGTAAATGGCGTTCCTCCAAATTGGAAGAATCTCGTTTAGTTTGGCAAGACAGTATGAAAACTTATAGGAAGGCCCTCAGAAATGCCAGATCAGACTATTACTCGTCATTGATAGAAGAAAATAAGAACAACCCATGGTTTCTTTTCAGCACTGTTGCCAGGCTGACTGACAGCCACAGCTCTACTGAGCCGTCTATTCCCCTAGCACTGAGTAGTGACGACTTCATGAGTTTCTTTAATGATAAAATTATAACAATTAGGGATGGAATTCATCACCTTTTGCCCTTAACTTCTAACGGTTCACCTTTGAATGCAGGAGTGCTAGAAAGAACGACAGGACCTGACATATACTTAGACTGCTTTTTTCCTATAGACCTTCAACAATTAATGCTAAAGGTCTCTTCAGCAAAGCCATCTACCTGGCTATTAGACCCCATCCCAACGAGGCTACTTAAAGAAGCGTTATCTGTGGTTAACACTTCATTACTAGATATGATCAATATGTCTTTATGAACAGGTTATGTACCGGAGTCATTTAAAGTAGCTGTGATAAAACCTCTTCTGAAAAAACCCACCCTCGATCCTGAGGTCTTAGCCAACTATATACCTATATCTAACCTTCCCTTTCTCTCCAAGATCCTTGAGAAAGTAGTCGCTAATCAGTTATGTGACTTTTTACATAGGAATAGTCTATTTGAGGACTTTCAGTCAGGATTTAGAAAGCATCATAGCACAGAGACGGCACTGGTGAAAATTACTAACGACCTTCTAATTGCTGCTGACAAAGGACTTGTCTCCATACTTGTCTTATTAGATCTTAGTGCTGCATTCGACACTATTGACCATACCATTCTTTTACAGAGACTAGAACATTTAGTTGGCATTAAAGGAATCGCACTAAGCTGGTTTAAGTCCTATTTCTCTGATCGATCTCAATTTGTCAATATCAACGATAAATCCTCCAAGTACGCTAAAGTTAGCCTTGGCGTTCCTCAAGGCTCAGTGCTTGGACCAATTCTTTTCTCCTTGTATATGCTTCCTCTAGGCAATATTATTAGGAAACACTCAATTAACTTTCACTGTTATGCGGATGACACCCAATTATACTTATCAATCAAGCCAGACGAAACCAGTCAATTAGATAAACTTCAAGTATGCATTAGAGATATGAAATCATGGATGACCTACAATTTCCTGATGTTAAACTCAAACAAAACTGAAGTTATTGTGCTGGGTCCTAAACACCTCCGAACATCATTATCCCAAGATATAATTACTCTAGATGGCATTGCCATGGTCTCCAGCACTACTGTCAGAAATCTAGGAGTTATTTTTGATCAGGATATATCCTTTAACGCCCACTTAAAACAAACCTCTAGAACAGCCTTTTTTCACCTTCGTAACATTGCCAAAATTAGGAACGTCCTATCTCAAAACGACGCTGAAAAACTAGTCCATGCATTTGTTACTTCCAGGCTGGACTATTGTAATTCCCTATTATCAGGATGCTCAAATAAAACTCTTAGGACTCTCCAGCTGACCCAGAATGCTGCAGCGCGTGTTCTGACAAGAACTAAGAAAAGAGATCATATTTTTCAGGATTGAATTTAAAATCCTTCTCCTGACCTACAAAGCTCTAAATGGTCAAGCACCATCATATCTTGAAGAGCTCATAGTACCTTATTGTCCCACTAGAGCACTGCGCTCCCAGAATGCAGAGTTACTTGTGGTTCCTAGAGTCTCTAAAAGTAGAATGGGAGCCAGAGCCTTCAGCTATCAGGCTCCTCTCCTGTGGAACCAGCTCCCAGTCTGGGTTCGGGAGGCAGACACCGTCACCACCTTTAAGAGTAAACTTAAAACTCTCCTCTTCGATAAAGCTTATAGTTAGGGAGTGAGTTGAAGAGTTGTAGTGTTCGCCTAGACCGGCGGGGGAAGGTGTGTAGCCACAATCACAGCCTCCCTATCTCTCCTTCTCTGCAGCTCTTAGTTATGCGGTTATAGTTCTAGACTACCGGGGTACCTCCTTGGACACACTGAGCTTCTCTCTCCTCTCTCTTTCCATCTGTGTGTATTCGTGTCACAGAAATGCTTGTTACTAACATAGCTCCGGGGAGCTTATTCCCCGGAGTCCTTATGTTCTTTTTCCGCCCAGCATCATCATCTTGGATCATGATGGCACCTACATCATGGTGGCAGCTGTCGCCGTGGTCCTGCCCTACGCCCTGCTGTGCCCTATTACACCCTGCTACGCCCTGCTGTGCCCTATTACACCCTGCTACGCACTGCAATGCCCAGCTTCGACTTGCTATGTCTGGCCAACGCCCTGCCACGCCCTGCTGTGCTCTACGACACCATGAACTATTATAACTATTACAATATCTTTATTGTGACTATTATTGCCATTGTTCATCATACCCCCAACCGGCACCGTCAGACACCGCCTACCAAGAGCCTGGGTCTGTCCGAGGTTTCTTCCATGCATGCTCTTGGGGGAATCACTGGAATTGTTGGGTCTTTGTAAATTATAGAGTGTGGTCTAGACCTACTCTATCTGTAAAGTGTCCTGAGATAATTCCTGTTATGATTTGACACTATAAATAAAATTGAATTGAATTGAATTGAATTGAATAGATATTCACTCCACCACACCGCATTAACACTGGCACTAATAAGCTGTTATTATCTGGCCGCATATCGTCTAAAGCATTCAATTAGTTCACACTTCTTGTTTGCAGGCTCTTATAATGTGCTGTGCCGGCTGTGGGGATATACTGTTCTAACCTGAGCCAAACTGCTGTAAAGATATTCTACATCAGACTATTACTAAGATACTTTACGTATATGTTGCCAAAGAAATACTTTTGCATTTTTAAGTAGGTCAAATCTTTACTTGTGACTTTAGTACTTTGAGTAAATGATCTGAATAGTAATTCTACCACTGCTTAATAATAAATATTTCCACAATATGATAAAGCTTTTTTTTATCTTATCTTTGTGGCGCTTGTCATGTAATGAATTTAGGCAACCAGTTTCAGATGATCTGAGTGCTGTACTGCTTGATGCTGCTGACGCGTTTGTTTATTTTCTATTGTCACCATGAAGTCCAACTGGCTTCTTTTAAAGCCGCAATTACAGAGTCAGTGGCTGGCCCACACAAAGGAGGGAGGAGTTTTTAAATCCGAGTAATGGTGACAATACCCGCAGGTCCTCAGACATGTGGAGGAGCTCCTCTCTCAGACTGCTGAATGTGGACAGCAGTAGGCGCATGCTCTTATCTGCAGTGAGACGAGTCTGACAGAGAAACACACACAGAAAAATGAATTAACACATAAATGTGTGCTTCATCACAGTATGTCATATTCTGGCCGATTGGGAAGTGTGTAATAATTACACAAAATGTATTTCAGTGTCGTTTTATTGGAATAATGATTAATAACTCACTCACCTGCAGCAAGTAGCGGATTTGTTGTTTGGTCAGTTCACTAGCTCCTTTGGGAAGCAAAGCCTCCACCTCCTCTCTATTCACCTAAACACACACACACACACACACACACACACACACACACACACACACACACACACACACACACACACACACACACACACACACACACACACACACACACACACACACACACACACACACACACACACACACACACACACACACACACAATAGAGACAAATGAATAAAACTGTCGCTTGGAAAATAAAGGATGAAGAAATTACTCTCCCTTTTAATTTGTTCACACAGATTTGTCATATTTTTTAAAAAGTGTTTGGTCCATTAACCTCTACTAAAATAACACATTTGCACTGCATGATAAACTGCATCATTAGCACAAAAACTAAACTTTTTCTCAAAGTGGGAATGTCTGTTAAGGGGAGACTCATGGAACTCTGGAGCGTTATTAGACCCCCTAACCAACATGCTAGCATGACATTTGTTGGTACCAAAGGATTCCTTAGAAAAACTGGGCCTGCTAGAGCCTCTAAGAGATAGTGATAGTGATAGAGTATGTCGGCCAGGCCAGTTGGCGGGCCATCAGAGTTGTAACAGGTTAAATTACAGAAATACAAGAACATACAGTACACACAAAGAAAAGTACTGGCTGGATATTTTCAGTGAAGAATCAAACGACTGAAACAAATGTCAGAAAATATCCTGACAGTTAATTTCAGATTTTTAAACCAAAGCTAGCTGAATGTTTTACATTTTTCATCATGAAAAATATGACCTCTGATTGTTTTTACATGTATTAATCTCATAGTCTTCAAAAGATAGTTTATATACAGGCTCTAAATGGACTTTGACCACAGATGAAGGTGTGTCTGCTGAGCTCTGTTCAGATTCAGTTATCAGATGTGTGTGATGCCGGTTAATTTCTCACCTTGTAGTCATTGCTGGGATCCAGCTGGTGATTCCTGTAACACAGACAGGAAAGACAAACAATGAGATCAACAGCGTGAGTGAGTGTGTATGTGTGTGATAAGGGGATTCCCAACATCAGTCAGTAAGACATTAAATTGGGGTTTGGAGTAAGGACAGTATGTAAAAGAATTGTATTATGCTGATATGCTCATGTTATCGTTTTACAAACTCCTGTAGTCCACATTATGACTCGTAGCAAACTGCATTTGAAGAAAATAAGACACTTTAGTTTGTTTTAGTCCACTCAGCCCCAAGCCCATTACTGAAGAATCTTAAATCTACAAAATGTGTCACAAATACTTAGTTTCATTTTTAATAAACGGGGGAACTGTGCATTTGTTGGGGACTATTTTCAGCACATTTTTTTCTACATTAATAGTTTATAATTTGGCAGTCTGTTGGTGCTTTAAAAAAGTAGGTAGGTACTCACATTTAGAAAAATATTGATATGATGATCAAAGGGGTACAAGCAGTCTGTGTTCATTTCACTTGACTAGAACAGTTAATTAAGTCCAAAAGAAATGTCCCCATTGCTGTAGCTCAGCAAATAAGACCAGCAAAAAAAAAATCTAATAAAATCAACCACAACATTATGATCCCTCACAATATCTATGTACAGTTATGTCGAGATAGATATTGTAGTAACTGATTGACTAGCTTTCCAGTCATCTTGATTTAGTTTTGCTTTGTTCTATTTATTCACAGTGCTTGCAAAACGCTGCACACTAAACTGTTTCCCTGTAGTGTTGGACTTCCTCCTGTGGATGCTGAGAAAGTATTAATTATTCCTCTCTGATGTTGATGTTAATGTATCCAGCCCTATGAACTGAATCACACCTCTGCAATTCTGTGAACTATAACAGACTTCAGTGGAAACGTCAGAATGATGTACAGGCGTATAGAGTGGAAGCTAGCTTGTAAATGTTTGACGTCAGGATTTGTGGTGTCGCCAACCCTCAATATATATATATATATATATATTTAATTCTGTGTACCCTGCTGTGGACAGATAAATGCCTAAAATGCACATGCACTTACTGTCCACGGATCTTGGACACATGTTCGGAGATGCAGGAGTGGATGTCACAGTTCTTCCTGTAGACATCGGCCAGCAGCTCGCCAAAGTAACGCGTGTCCAACTTGGTCGGCTGGGGAATTTCCCTCAGCTCGGTCTTCACCTCCGTCCTGGAGATCTTCTCTATACTCAGCGGCTGCTGCTTCTGCTGTATGACGTTGACAATCTCCACCTCTTCCACCTCCACCTGTTCTTCCTCCTCCTCCTCTTCTTCCTCCTCCTCCTCCTCCTCCTCCTAGAGGAACAGGGCAGAGACAGATTTTAACCACTGTGTGTTTACATGTTTATCTTTTGTGCCTGAATGAGACGAGTTAGTACATTTCTGCTTTATCTTTTCATGTTTAGATCCTTATAAACTGTATGTACAGCAAGTTTCAGTCAGGACACATGCATTGCTAACTGTTATACATTAATAAATGAAAAATAGTGTTTCTAGTGTCTCCTGGTAACTTAGTTGGGAAAAGGCATAAAACAACAATGACAAAGATCACCAGCTTGATAGTGACATATTAACAGATGTGGTCATATTGACGTAATGGTGCACAAGTGAACACTTCACCTGGTGATCTCTACACTATGTTGTGCCAAAACAGTGTGTGTATGAAAATGTTTTTGTAGAACAAGTTCTCATTTTGCTCAGATAACAGATGATCAAGGACATGTAATACAAAATGTCTTTCGGATGTTTGTGTGATGATGTAATGTTTCATCATTAGTTTGGATTCTCTGATCCTGTAATTAATGCAAGAAAATTAAAATGCATTACAAGTAAACCCCCTCCTCAGCATTCTGTCAAACAGCTGCCAACATGGATCATTCTTAAAAAGATCATCTGAGGAGCAGATTTAGTGGCAGCTCATTGATAAAGCTTGAGGTCCAAGGATCTCCACTTGCCATCCGGCACAGTCCACGCTGCCCCTACGCATGATCTAAGGCTAAGCCAAACACACCCATCACCTCCTTTTATCTACATGTGGCAACAGAGTCCAGTCAAACTGTTGTTGCGTAACCTGTTATCTAACGCCACGCTGAGCTGCCTGCTGTGAGTACTCTTCACACAGAAAGCACTTTCACTCTCTGCAAACAATCACACTCTTTGTTTGCTCGTGGTCCACACCTTTTTTGCCTTGTCTTGATTCAACCTTTTTTCTTCTATTTCTGGCTCCTGTGATGCACTTTGTGACAAAACGGGTTGTTAAAACACTTTACAAATCATTTCTTCTCAGTTACATCCACCAGGCCTTCAGTACTCTCTTGTAGCAACATGACGACCTCATCTCTCATCTAAGCAGAGGAACGCCCTGAGTGGGATTAAGTCTGATACAGAATGATGAATTAAGTTTGGCACTTCTTTTTTTGTAAAAGAATGGTTGTTTGGGTTTTTTGACAGGCCTGTTTGTTACTTTTAGCCTGATTTAACCTTCCTGTCTTAATGATACAAATGTAATCCAAGGGTGCAGCTGTTTTTCTTGCAACTGCACCAAGGCCTGCACAGGACTCTCACCCGTACCTGTCCCTCCAAATGCAATATATCATTAGGGTGAGTGTACAGGCTTAGTAATTAGTTGCTTTGTGTCCATGATTAGAGCCATTAAAATATGTCAAATCTGCACATCAGAAAAAAAAGGGTACATGAAGCTGCTTCTGTAACCCAGCATGCATCTGCCTTAACATAGGGAGTGTGAATCTTTAATTCTAGCATTAAACCCAGCAAAAAAAACGTAATGCTTAAGAGATGTAACTGAAATATTAAACTATTACAGGCCCAGCACTAAATTTAGAGTCAGAGCTGCCTGTATTATTTGACTATATGTTTTAAAATCCATTTCAACATCAACAAAAATACATTAAACACAAAACTTTTATTTTCCACCTTAATTGTGAATCAATTAGTTATTAAAATAAAAATATTCTGGTACCACTGCTCACTAATAAAACTGGTTGTGCTTTTGGATAGGGGTGCACCAGGAATGCAAAGGAATGTAAACAACAAAGACTTTTTAGTGCAAACTGCATAATGATACAAACCTTTAACAATTAACTTGGTGACTGCCCTGTTGTCAACATTGAACTAATGGAGAACTAACTTAAGTGCAAAGGAATGTAATTGAATTGCCTTGCTGAAAGGTGCTGTAGAAATAAAGTTGCCTTGCCTTACAACCTCAGCCTGTCAGTCAGTCACCAGGGCAGAGAAACCACTGTTGTGCATAACGTAAACAGCAGCACGACCGCTTTCGCCTCTCCATTAATATAATATCGCAGCAAACGCTGTTTACTTGAAGTTTTGAAAAACTGTAACCACACTTGAAACCACGTTATCGGCATTGCCGTGACTTCAACAAAACTGCAGAGCCGACGTAGTTTGCTCGAGTTTACTCCGTCCGCACCTCTGCGTGCACGCGTGTGTGTCGGAACGCCGCTCTCTGTCAATATGCAGAGAGGACAAATAAGCTTGCGCTTACACGCTCAGACGCTTTTGGAACCGAAATTTGGCACCGAAAGATAAATAATAAAAGTACCATAAACCAAAAAGTACCAAAAGTGCCATTAAAGTATCGACGTTCGGTGCCCAGCCTTATAAGCATTATAGAAATGTTAGGTTCATACTGGCATTTTTTTCCTTATGACTCTTTAATTTCATGTCACTTTTATTTTATAATGTCACATGCCCATGCTTCTCTTAAGCTAGCAAGCTCAACAACTGCTAACAGATTTAGCCCGTAAGCTCCTAACTGTATTTCTGTGTTTATTTACAGCAGCACTTTGGGGTTTTAAATGTTCCTTTGCAAAAATCCTGAAGCAAAGTGAGCTTTGAGCCAGCCAGCTCAGTTCCCTTCAGATCAAATGTGGGATTTTAAACTCACATTCTCTAATGGCTACACTAAATGATCTTAATACTCCTTTTCATATTAGGATACAAAGGAAGTTCATACTAAAAAGATTAGTTACATTCCTTTGGAAACATTAGGGAAGGAAGAAATAGAGGAATTTACATACTCATTTCCTCACTTATGAGATGTGACTTGGCTTAATTTGGTTTTTAGCTTGGTTTCACCCCTAACAAAAGACAGTCTGATGTCATGCCTTCTTAAATATCCAAGCTGTGGCTGCGCAGAGCGGTCCAGCAAGATTCCACATGAGCCCCAGGGGAAGATAAGTTTACACCATTGTGCCATTGGAGGGCCACCAAGGCCCGCACGGAGCCCTGCAGCGCTCCAATGTCATATTCAGCTTCTGTTGACACTCTGCAGCGATCTTTTAAGGCTGAAGTGAGAAGTTTTTATAATAGTTGTTTATCCACATTAGCAAGAGGGGGACAAATAATCATATGTAAAATGTAAAAAATGTAAGTTAGATATTCAAAAGCTTCCTAAATAGGATTGCTGCATCTGATTGCATAAGTGTTCCAGATAAACTGATAGTTCAGAGTATAAGGAAAAAAAAGACTCCAGATGCCTACGTTTCCCGCCTCTGTTTCAAAGTGTTACTGAGTGCACTTCCTGTAGCCACCACCCATGTAGCAGAGCCAATGGGAGAAAGATAAAAATAAATATATGTTATCACTACCAGAAAAACACTGGCGCGACAGTTGAGCTTCAGTATTTTTGTCAAGAAACTCTACAGAAGGGAAGAACAACATAGGCAGGGAGGTGGCTAAACACTTCAAAGATCCCAGGAACACTGAAACAGATCCATATCTCACAATGTCTCACAAAATAAGGGCTTGGCTAAGGCAAGTGACTCAACTGACACACCACTCTGGTATCTAACCGCGTGAGGTTGTAAAGCCAAACGCTGTCTGGCTGCAGTGAAGTCAATGTAAAACTGGGAGTTTGGTTTATGATCCTGCAGAGCTCAACGTTCACAGCAGGACCAACAGTTGGTAGGCTACTTCTGGGGCTATTATTACTACAATGTTGTTGTTGGATATTTATTGCAAACAACAGACAAGTGAGCAGTAACATAGTAAGGATAAGGAGTATAGGCATGTGATTACATGGAGGTGGGTGTGTCTCAGCACTGCAGGGCTGTGGCTGCTAACATGCCTGTCATTCCTGCAGAGAAAGGGAGAGTGATGACTGACGGTTCGAGGACAATCAGGTCATTAGCACCAGAAATGCCAGGAGATATCCATTCTGACGATTAGACGTTTATTTTAGTGACATTCATCCCATCCTCAGAGAACTGCATTTAAAGTAAGAATTTGGGTAATAATTTAAATATACAACTTTTCTGAGTTCCTCCTACGAATTACTAATCTAGTCAATTAAATACAAAGTAATTTCCTTGCATCGATTCAAATCGTGTAAATCCAATGTTGCCATAATGTGTTCCTGCTCGCTGATTTGCAATATTGCCCACCACTGACTTATAGAAATACTAAAGATATAAAAACCTTGGTAGCAAAACTGTATAGCAAAAGATCTGATGGTGACAAATGTCTATCTCATGGCATATAAGTCAAGTCAATTCATTTATATCTATAAAGCCCAAAATCAAATAATCACAAATTTGCCTCCAAGGACCTTTACAATCTGTACAGCGTACAATATCCACTATTTTGGACGACCCTCATTTTGGATAAAAAACTTAAAGAAAAAAACTAATTAGAAAATGAACAAAAGAAAACATTTTGTAGAGCTATGTTCTATATTTCATAAGGAGAACCTCAGAAAAGAAATCATAAAAAACATGTTTACAACCCAACTAAACCATCTTGAAATACTGTCCGTGGGTTTGAGAAACGTTGGCTTGAAGGACACAGAGGCTGTAGAACTGTAAGACTGATACTGAAATGTATTCATTTTGTTCATGTCTCAGTTGGACTCTGACATAGTTTATTAAGCAGCTAACCTGCAGATGCTAAATTCCATGGATCCACTGCAGACCTGAGCTCATGCTGCTGTCTAGAATGTGTGGGAGGGAAACAACAATATTATGATGATGAGAGGTTAGTGGGTTAGAGATGCAGCTGAGGAGAGTGTTCTAGTTTTGTGTGTGTGTGTGTGTGTGTGTGTGTGTGTGTGTGTGTGTGTGTGTGTGTGTGTGTGTGTGTGTGTGTGTGTGTGCGTCTGTGTCTGTCTGTGTGTGACTGATTAGATTAAGGTTGGTCGCTCCACTAGAAAAACAAAAAGATAAACCTGATTTTAGACGACACTAAGTTGATATGTATTGGAAACAAGTTGAAATGATCTTACTGAAATGGCAGATTTTCTTACACTTGGGCGAAGAAAGTAAGATGAGACGCTATGTCAATAATCTCTCAATGTTCACAACATTAATAGACAACCATTTTGATAATACATTCATGGTTTAAATCATGTATGAAGCAAAATTGTACATAATTCTCTGGAACCAACTTCTCAGAAGTGAGATGTTGCTGCTTTTCTTTGTATCATTGTAAAAAAGAATCCTTTTGGAATTTGGACTGTCACATAAAAAAAACTATTTGAGGCTCTGGAAACTTGTAATAAGCAGTTTCCATTTGTTTTCATTTGATAATGAATTCTAGTTACAGCCCTAAATAAGTTTTTCTGCAGTATATAGTTGTTTATATAGTGTTTTAGGCTCCCCCTTCCACCTGACATCAACAAGTTGATGGACTACAGTGAGAGGTCAAGATAACTTTTCTCTTTTTTTTTTCATTTCTTACTTTGTTTCACTTTGTCTGGAGGTCAAACCACATGCAAATGAGATGAAACGTCAGGTGTTCTTTAAGGCTCAAAAAGCAGCACCTTCCTGTTTCGAATGCAAACAAAAATTACTTAAAGTCTTTTCAGGATCAGAAGCTCACTGATCTTGTTTCACGTCTACAGGCTGTGAAAGGAGCGTCCTAAAACGGCAGTAACCCGATACATCGTCACCTCTTCACCATGTTAGGCGTGTGTGTGTGTGTGTGTGTGTGTGTGTGTGTGTGTGTGTGTGTGTGTGTGTGTGTGTGTGCGTGCGTGCGTGTGTGTGTGTGTGTGTGAGAGAGCTGGGCTCTCAGGACTGTGAGTAACACTAGAGGTTGATAATGGAGAGATAAGAGTCACTTTACTTCACAGGCTTGTTCTTTTTTTTAAGATTATTTTTTGGGGGTATTTTCGGCCTTTATTTTGACAATTTGAAATAAAAAAAATATTTTTGACAAAATAATTGCTAAAGTCTTAATTTAAAAAAAAATGATAATGGAATTTTTACGACCCTGTCTGTCAAAATGTCAGACAATTAAAAGGTCTAAAGCAACCTCTGCGTTCAACTCCAAGACACAATGATCCCCAGGGTGAAAGTCCCTTGCTTTGGGACCTCCCAAGTACGACCAGTAAATAAAAGGCGTACAAATAATGTGCAGCTACAAAGCACCACAAGGCTATAACTCAGTCACAGCACCAGCCTGACAGCTTCAGAAATGTGAAAGTGTAACAGCAGCAGCCAGTGGAGCAGATGGCGTACAGATGGGATAAGACAAAAACATACAGATAACTTTCAGCTGCAAGAATCTGCATGAAAACAATTCAGAATCAGAATCCCCCCAGAATCAGAAAGGGTTTAATTGCCATGTACGTTTTTTAACACATACAAGGAATTTGTTTTGGTGTTGTTGGTGCACGTCACACATTCTCTAGATGGAATATTAAACAATATAAGTATAGGTATAAACAATATAAGTATAAGTATATGTACACAGTATGTATTAAATTAAATTAAAAATAAAGATAGAAATAAAAAACTTAAATAAATAAAGAGCAAAGAGCATTACAGCAGAGAGAGAATAGTGGCATGAAGAGCCAGGGGTGGAGAGAGTCAGGGTGGTTTCCGGGTCTTAATAAGGCTAGTGGCAGAGGGGGAAAAGCTGTTCATGTGACGTGAGGTTTTGGTCCTGATGGACCTCAGCCTCCTGCCAGAGGGGAGTGTCTCAAAGAGTTAGTTGCCGGGGTGGGAGGGGTCAGCCACAATCTTTCCAGCACGCTTCAGAGTCCTGGTGGCGTAAAGGTCCTGGAGCAGCGGCAGATTGCAGCCAATCACCTTCTCTGCAGACCGAATGACACGCTGCAGTCTGCCCTTGTACCAGATGGTGATGGAGGATGTGAGGATGGACTCAATGATGGCTGTGTAGAAGTGCACCATCATTGTCTTTGGCAGGTTGAATTTCTTCAGCTGCCGCAGGAAGTACATCCTCTGTTGTGCTTTCTTGACGAGGGAACTGATGTCCCACTTGAGGTCTTGGGAGATTATAGTTCCCAGGAAGCGGAAAGACTCCACAGTGTCAATTGTGGAGCCACAGAGGGTGATGGTGGGGCTGAGTTCCTCCTGAAGTCCACAACCATCTCCACTGTCTTTAGAGCGTTGAGCTCTAGATTGTTTTGGTTGTACCACTTCACCAGGTGGTCAGCCTCCCACCTGTAGGCTGACTCGTCTCCATCAGAGATGAGTCTGATGAGGGAGGTGTCGTCCGCAAACTTCAGAAGCTTGACGGACTGGTGACTGGAGGTGCAGCTGTTGGTGTACAGGGAGAAGAGCAGAGGAGAAAGAACACAGCCCTGAGGGGATCCGGTGCTGATGGTCTGTGAGTCGGAGACATGTTTCCCCAGCTTCACATGCTGCCTTCTGTCAGACAGGAAGTCAGTGATCCACCTGCAGGTGGAGTCATGCATACCAAGCTGGGAGAGTTTCTCCTGGAGCAGAGCCGGGATGATGGTGTTAAAGGCAGAGCTGGCGTAGGTTCCTGCGGAGTCCAGGTGCCGGAGGATGTAGTGTAGGGCCAGGTTGACTGCATCGTCTACAGACCTATTGACTCTGTAGGCAAACTGCAGGGGGTCCAGGAGGGGGTCAGTGATGGCTTTGAGGTGTGAAAGCACAAGGCGCTCAAAGGACTTCATAACCACAGAGGTCAGGGCGACGGGTATGTAGTCGTTAAGTCCTGTGGTCCTTGGCTTCTTGGGGACAGGGATAATGGTTGAGGTCTTGAAACAGGCTGGCACGTGACATGTCTCCAGTGAGGTGTTAAAAATGTCTGTCAAGCTCAGTCAAGAGTGTGTGTAAATGTAGACAAGATTCTACACAAGCAACTTTTGCAAACACTGTATCTTTAAAATCATCTGGCTGCCTCTGAGGAGCTAGTCTATATCCACGACGTTCCACTTCCGGGATTGCTCCGTTGCCGTCGGAAATTCCGCCGGATTTCAATCTCTTCAGCCGGATGTCTGTTATCTTCCGTTTAGTTTGTGTTGGAATTTTGAACTCCAGTTACTTTATGAGGACTATGGTTAACTGCTCCTCAGATCTCTGCAGGGTAAATTGAGACAGCTAGCTAGACTATCTGTCCAATCTGAGTTTTCTGTTGCACGACTAAAAGAACTTTTGAACATACACACGTCCCATCAAAACAACTTCCTTCCCGAGGCTATTTTGCAGCGGCACCGCGGCTTATTCCGGTGCTTAGCCTCGCCCATGACAATTGTGAGTGGTTTAAAGAAATGCCAATAAACCACAGCAGGTTTTTGCTGTGGAGGAAGGTCTGGCAAAGCAAGACTACTGAGGAGCAGAAGAGCATTATCTTACTCTGTAATTTCTAGAACCACCAACAAGCACTGACACCGTGCAAGCTGGCTATGTAAAAAAACATGGTTGCAAACCTATATATCAGGTGCAAAGCTGTACATTTAGTTGGGTGGATGACACCTAAAAAATGACGCACTGTTTAGCGTTCTTCCCTCAGCACACAACGTGACGCCCTCATTCACTGCCCTGTAATTAAGTCTAAATACTTTACAAACCCTGCAGTGGTGAGAAAAGCTTCTTAAGAAGCCGCTGAGCACAGACAAACAAAACTACTTTTAAAAGGGACATCTTTAAAGCTCATCTCCCAGATACAGATGACGGTTTCCATCATCAAGCATGTCTGTCAATCTTGCTTAATCACACTTGAACCTCAACCTGCTCAAGGAAAAACTCACACCTTTCATTCAGTGTTTTTGTGGCTTTGACCTTTGATCCATTCCAAATTGATTGCTTACACAATGACAATAGATGTCTAAAGTTAACGATTTTTCTGAGCCTCAGATCGATACTTCCTCATGTGTACTCTCTTTTCACAAACACCGTTGTCTTCATTGAACCAACTGAATCATTTAGCTACATTAGCTTTCCTCTTTTCAGTGCTGGTAAACTTTCAAATAAGGCAGCTGTTAATCATGAAAGAGAAACCAAACTATCCAGATAAAACACAAACTAATGTCTGAAATATTACTGTATGCTGCAGCATTAAGAAGAACTAAGGGGCTTAACCCCAAACCAACAAAAACTGCCCAAGTTCACAAATATACAAAAGTATATGTCGCTTTAGCAGACATGTGAAACAATTGTTGTTATATGTTTTATATTTTTTATGGAGGCCCATAAAAATAATAAACATAAAGCTCAGTTCTTTTGTCTGATATTCATCTTTTACTATGTGAAATCCCTATTTTACTGTCCCAGAAGAAATATTCAAACACCCCTCTGCAGGTGATTAATATCCTAACATATACAGTTAAGGCTCTGGCTTGTTCAAACCTGTAAACCTCAGCTTACAGCTGCAGGCAGAGCTGTGAGGAATGGGTCGACCAATCACTGAGGAGGCTGACTGATTATAGGACTGTGGCGTGACACAATCCAGTTAGTTAAACCCTTTACTGACAGGTGTTAAGGTTTTTTTCTGTAGTTATAGTTTTAAAACTTGTCCTGCGAGTTTTTCTTCTTTGGTCTGCCACGTTCATGAAGGAGTTTTTCATTAGAGAGTTAGCTGGGAACAAATATAATGCAGCTAATTGCTATTGTTATTTATTTCCGAGGTATCTTGAACTCTGTAGGCCTCCGTTGCAAATCAGAACTACAAAACACTTGATTTTGAGCCCGAGGCGAATCAGTCAAACGAAGCCAGTCTTTGGCTTTGTTGGTTTACCACACCTTCCACTCAGCTAGTGAGTCACTGATCCTCATTGTTAATCAATCATGTTGTGTAGCAACAATCATATTTTTCAGTCACTGTTGTCAAAAGACTTAAAGACCATGAATGAGAACTACAACAACATCTGAAGAAGTTGTCACATCGTGAAACCACAAAAAGACTAAACTTTGGCGAGTCTTAATAAAATCTAAATCGCAATTTTTCAAATGTAAGACAAATTCAAAAAGAAAGAAATACCTCCTGTGACCAAACTGTAACACCACATTTTGCAGGTGTTAAGACAGTTACTATTAATGTGATATTTTGCACTTGTTTTTCAAAGAAAAAACAACATACAGTATATGGTATGGATTCATATTATTCCTGAAAATTAGACATTTTCTGTCACAGGAAACTGACTTGTTTTAAGGTATAACTTCAGCTACAGTCAAAACGCATTGGTCATATTTAAAGCAACACTAAATACTCCCATAGATTACCTACCTGACAGCTTTAGGGTATTATTTGGTGGTGGTAAAGCTAAGGAACGTCATTTATATCAGCATGAACATAACATAAACTTGGCATTCAGCTTGAACTTCACTGAGTGGAATATGAAAAATGAAGTTCATTACCTGTGATCTGTCTGCTGAGAACAGCCTCATGGACATGATATTTTTTTGTTGTATAAACAAACAAAATTCATGAAAGCAAGTCATTTTGCATTTTCTCTCATTCTCATTCTATAAAGCTGAGACGGATTCCATATTCTGTTAGCGTTCAGAGGATGTTGGTGCGAGGTGACCTAGGGCGCGTTTAGCCCCAACAGTACGTAGTGAAATGTTTATTTATACTGCAATAGTGCGGCTTTGAACACCATGTTGTGTACGCAAGTGCTCTGCCTTTTCATTATAAAGAGTTTACATACACGACCTTCGGCAAGAAAAGGCAGTCGGACTGACAGCCTCCCCGAGTTGGTCAAAAAAGTGCCTTGGAACACACCGAAGTGACGCCGACTTGAGCGTACATTCTGCGCATGCGCGAGACGTAATATGTCTCCATAACGGCAGGTGGCGCTAATCTGTATTGTCACCCAAAAAATGAAAACTGGCAGCTGATTGGACGAACGCTTCACGTGGGTCTGGCTTCTCCCGAATTTCAAAGCCAGACTATAATGGCGGCTCTGATGGAAAAGATCTCATATTTTACGAAAATAGATAGTCATGCGAGAAATAGGCCATGCAGTTGCTGAATCTGTCTTCATTTCAGATCGACAAAGGTCAGTTTAAAAGATTTTTGTCAGATTTTGAGAGGCGTTAGTCATGCTGATCCCGCTCGTCATTTCTGGGTTAGCACTCCACCAATCAGATTAGTCATTGAGTCCGACTGCCCGCCTTCCGATTCAACATGTCAAATTGGCCCAAATGAAGGCCGACAGCTCCTCCTCCTCCGACTCACTACAGCACGGAATACACCAAACAGACTCGAGTCACGGACCTCGCCAGTCTGTCCGACAGCCGATAATCGGGTTGGTGTGTCAGCGCCTTAAAGGACTTCTTAAAGGTATTTCTGTAGTGATAGCTATACGATACGATACGATACGATACAACTTTATTGTCAGCCAAGGCTAAAATTATTTGTGCATATGTATATTTTGTATTTGGTTTATATCTATCTCCTTGTCTTATTATAGGCTTCATCTGTGAAGCCCTTTGAACTGCACTAACCTGTATGAAAGCTGCCTTACAAATAAATAAATAAATAAATATATATATATATATATATATATATATATACACATTGATTAACTGATTGATTGATTGATTGATTGATTGTTTGTATATGGTTGCATAGTACCTCATCCCTTCATACAGTCACGGGGAAGTTCCCTCCAAATTTATTTGTGGTTTCCGTAGGGTGTAACATTATTTTTTTCTATTGCTCTTGATGTATAGCTGCTTTTTTTAAAGCAGTAAAAAAACTTGTCATGAATATACATTTTCCATTTTGTAATTACACTTTATATTCTGACACCTTTTATTTCCTGGAACCCTGTCAAAGTTAAGTGAGTCTGCCATGACATTAAAAACAGAGCCTGCCTCACCAACGCTTCTGCAGCTATGGGTCTTTTTTACCTGTTCTTCCACACACACAAAAAAACACTTTTAGCACTTCAAACTTGCGTGCGTTACCAGTGTGTCTGTTTTTACTACAAACGCATGACGTGAGACGAGAAACTCCTCAACAACCAAAGTTTCCAAAGACAGAAATCACATGAAAACGTAAAAAACGAAGTCAAATTGAAACGTAAAAATCAAATCCCAACCAGGCTGAGAAACACTCCCTCTCCACTATAACAGGAAAACACAGAGGGGTGTGGTCAACGAGTCTCCCTGACAACCAGTTTCGTCTGACTTTGTAACTCACGCTTCTCCCGAATTTCAAAGCCAGACTATAATGGCGGCTCTGATGGAAAAGATCTCATATTATTAATATTAATCAGGTAACCTCCCAGTTTTGACAACAGCCATATATACATGACGCTACAGGTTGAAATCAAAGGAATGCACCCACACACAGTAAAGGCCTCTGGGAAGTGGCTGGACACACCCCTATTTAATACCCGCCCATGGTTTGTCAGTGTTGTGACAGTTGACAGTCCAGTGATTATGAAAAAAGTGCTGTTGTAAGTACGTGACTGTGAAGGCAGGGAGTAGCTGCCCAAAAGAGCATGCTTGTGCAGTGAATCGCCCCCCAGCTGAAATGAGAATATTTAAAAAAAAGAATAATGAAGAATAAAAAGACACCTGTTGTGCTACTGAACATGTTCCCATGTTGAAGGTTTCCTGCTTATGCGTGTGTCTGCACTGAACAGATGGACTTTTCACACCCCTCTCTGCATTTTTTTCTTCTTTTATGTCATGGGGAGGTGAATTTCTAGTTTTGTGTGTGTGTGTGTGTGTGTGTGTGTGTGTGTGTGTGTGTGTGTGTGTGTGCCGCGTGTGTGTGCGCGTGTGTGTGTCCTTGCCTCCTCCTCAGCACTTGGCTCAGGGCTCTTGATAGGACTGGATGACTGGCTGAACACTGAAGACTTTCCGCTGATGCTCTGAAATAACAGAGAAAGGAGGGCGAGAATAATAAGAGACTGTCAGATTTGAACAGAAAATAACAAACCGCAGACACTAGACACACAACACATGCTAAAGTAAATCAATAGAAATGTGGATTCAGCCCTAAAGAAACTAAAGTCTTTACTGCCTTAAAAAAGTAATGGATTGGAACTGATCAATGCAATCTAACTAAGCTGAGCCAATCCAGCCAGGTGGAAGAATGTGTTTTTCTTTAAATGTTAGGGTGTGCCATCTCAGCAGAGTCAAATCGGGTGTGGCACTGTGTCTCTATCAAACAGGCCATGAGCATTAAGCTCATAGTGCATTGACTCAAACAGCAGAACTTGCATGAGTAAATTATTGGATGAAAAAAGCCGCCAAAAGGGAGATCCAGAAGGAATCCTGACATATTCTGCTGCATTCAATACTGGAAAGCGATCAAATCAAACCAGGAGCTGAGGAAAGACTATTTTTTATCAAAGAAGCACAGGAGAAAGATGTGGAGAGAAGATATTATTCAAATGTGTTCAGCCAACATTGGAGACCTTGTGTAAACCATCCCAAGGGCGAAGGGCAAAGCATTCAGGAAGCAATCAGAGCAGGGAAGAGTTTAGCAGATGCACAACTAGACAGGCGCCAAATGTAATCAATGGAAAGGAAGAGTCAGGTAGACAAGAGATAAAAGTAAGAGGTGACAAACTCTGAGGCCTGCAGCACAGTTTGTTTTGATCAATAAGACTGCACAATTATGAATGCCACATTATATCATGGCAGTGCCACAGCATCTATTAACTGGTTATTCAACTGGCAAATGTCAGGATTGGCAAGAGTTTCTTAATCCTTGACTTCCTGAATCTGTGCAGATAATGTTAACTAGAGCGTATGATGAAAACATTTGAGAATACAACACTTTAAAATCCAATTAATATAAATTACATTTTTGATAACTATGCCAATATGGTACCGTAGTTTCAGTACCATAGCTGAAGAATATGAGTAAGTATGAGAAAAGAAGCCTTTGATGCCAACTTATGATACTTATAGGCAATATGGAGAAAATCAAATATCACAATATTTTTGACCAAATCGATACATCGACATTGCAGCGATATTGTAGGGTTGGCTAATGGTGCGTTCACAAAATATTTACACAATGAGATTTTTGAAAAACGTTCATCAGTAATGTGGATATAATGACTAAGTGAGTAAAGGCAAAACATAGAACAGCTAACACAGTCCGGTAAGACATCACTTTACTGTAATGCAGCCTTTAAAACCAGAAAAAGACAACACTTGTGTCATATTGCGATATTACAATATCCAAAATGTAAGATATATAATATTGATATTTTGCACAGCCCTACTTGACAGCTGCAGACATACACATCATAGTCAGCACCTACACGGTGTTGGGGTTTGATAGCAAGCCCCAACTATGGGTAATAACTGCATTTTTGTTTCTTAAGATTACTGATTTTGGCCTTTTTTAGCCTTTTATTGACAGCAGTCAAAATTAACAGGAAACATAGGGAGAGAGAAGGAGACGGCATTAGGGCTGCAACTAATTATTAATCGGTTTGTCTACAAAATGTTATTCTCTCCTTTATGTATTAAAATGTGCCAATAGTGACACGTGGAAAGGCTCCCATTGCCACATGAGCTCAGCCTTCTGTCCATCATATTCACCCATTTATCTCTAATCATAAGCTGTGAAAATTAAATGCCTGGTGTCAGAATTAATAAGTCAGCGCTATATGTGAAACATGCTTAAGCGGCTCACTCTGTTTTCACCCTACAGTTGACCTCTTTCCAGCTCTGGAGACTGAAACTGATCGTGACTGACAAAACTAATAAACTATCGAAGACGTTAAACAGCAAACTGAGATCATCGGCTGATGATTTATGTGTGCACTCTTTCGCCCATTTACCAAGAATTAGTCATGAAATCTGAGCAAGACCATCAAGTCTAGACTAATGCTCAGATTCAGCTCATTTATTGATGTGTTCTTATCTCTAATCAAGAGACCACACAGCAGAGTTTCAGAGACTGGAATCTGGTCTTGTACTTCCACAACCCCTCACCAAACTCTGTCCAATAAAAAGGCTGCTTATGAATGTACTGTATGAATGCATGTTGATGCAGTTCAGACGCGTAAACACCAAGCAACTGAATATATAAGTAGAAAAAAGGAACATGAAAACGTGAAAAATGGAATCCACGGAATTGTGTTTTACTGTTATATTTACAGCTCCTCGTCCAACTTGACCAACTTACTTCTAATCATACTGCTGAGACACAAGTCAACTAAATGGCTGCTTGCCCTGAAGCCTAGAGGGGCCCCAAATTACTGTATTACTCCTGTAAAGTCTGTTGGCTCCTTTCACATAATTTGAGTATTTTAAGTAATATTTTCTTGTGTTTTTGTACTGTTTTTTATACTTTAACTTTGCATAAGAGGGAAATGTGTACATTAAACAAGTATGTATCAATGTATGGTGGTATTCAAGGTAGTTTAAAAGGTGGTTGATTTTTGGTGTGCATAGTGCAAAATTAATTTTAAGAAAGCCAACTGGCCTGCCAGAGTTTGATGGGGGGTTGCTCAAACCAGCTTGTATGCTGTTTTTTGTTCTCTAAATCACATTCTTTGCCACTGTTAATATCACTGTTATGCAAGTTTATTAAACCCTTTCATTGACCAAATAATATGAGCTCTGACCTGCAGGTACATGTGTTGAAGAGGGGAAAGTTTTGTTCCAGCCTTTATTATAATAATAGATAAGATAAGATAAGATAGGCCTCACAATAACACAAATACACATTAAGTAGACATAGGAGAAAAAATATAGCCTAGTATAAGAAATAGAAACAAATTGAATTAGTTATAATAATAACAAACATATAAACACCCTTATATAAACAGACAGTATATAAACACAGATTTAGGTTAATAGATATTAGATAGGCTAATGATAATGGTTTAACACGCATTTTCATCAGGAGAAGAAGCTGAACATGGGGCTCACCTCCATGGTGCTCTGCTGCTGGAACATCAGGTCGGCGGAGTCCTGGCTGCTGACGCTCAGGTGTGACATGCTCTGCAGGTACACCGGGGACACCATCTGCTGCATCATGGGCTGCTGCATCACGACGTTAGGCTGCTGGATCACGTAGTAGGCCTGCTGCTGCACCGGGATGTAAGACTGCTGCTGCACAGCCTGCTGCACCGGGATGTAGGACTGCTGCTGCACAGCCTGCTGCACCGGGACCAGGTACCGCATCGTCTCATAGTTGCCGTTCATTGAGCACGGCATCGGGGACACCGACCCGGAGGAGATCACCGTGCTGGTCACCGGCTCCGGAGAGGCCACGTTCACGGTCCGGTAGGTCGTCGTCCTTTTCTGCGTCGTGTGGACAGACATCTTGATGGATCGGTGGAGTGGATCAGCTCTTATAGACCCCCCCACAAAAGCCGAGAGAGAGAAAGAAAAAACAACAACCGCAGAAAGTTGGAAGTCAAATTCTCAAATAAGTAGTCACAAAACCACGCTAGTTCCTCGGGTTGTTTTCTGTGTGTGTGTGTGTGTGTGTGTGTGTGTGTGTTTTCAGCGGTGGAGAGTTTAACCACCCCAGTTGAACTTCCTTCTCTGCTGGGCAAACTGGAGAGGAAAGTCCGGTTAGAGGAGTTATTCCATGGAAAGGAAGACCGAAATGCTGAGGGAGGTGCTCTGCTTCTCTGTATGCAAATACTTCTGAGGAGGCGGGGGATCAGAGGAGAATGTAGCTCACAGCTGGCAGGAAGTCCTACCTGGTTGCTCTGCACACACGGGGGGGGGGTCTCCAGGTGCTCCTCCCACATACAGGTGGAGCGGACACTTTAAACTTCACCAACATATTAGTTTCTATGTCGTCATTTAATAAAATGCTTGCATGTGAATTTACATTGTCATGATTTGCTGTCAGGGGTAGACAAAGTTGAATGTAGTCCACAGTTAGAATGCCTGTAGAAAATACAGTAGGTCAACTGAAGTTAAAGAAGCTGCTGAATCTGAGCTAGCCACTAGGTGGAGAAAAACAGCCACCCATGATTGTACTGTCACAGCCATCAGCTGCAACAGTAATTCATGCATTTGCCTGTATTTCAACACCAGTATGCCTATCTCAAAATATGTTCAGTGCATGAAGTCAGTTATATCTAACAGTGCATAATGCGGTGTACAGTGTATGAGCCCACTGCTACTGATATTATTAATGTAATGTAATGTATACTTTATTAATCCCGCAAGGGAAAATTACAATGTTTTCACTCTGTTGTTATTACACACATTACACACAGGTGTGAACTACACACACAGGCTCAGTACCTATACATGCAGAGTGAGGGAGCTGCCCACGGAAAGGCGCCCCAAGCAGTTGCTCTTGTGAGAATTGTTGCGTCTTAATTATAGAGTGTGGTCTAGACCTACTCTATCTGGAAAGTGTCCTGAGATAACTTAATTTTATCTAACTAAAAGTTAAAGTTATAATGTGACACTATAATCCTAAATACAATTTAATTGAATTTGAATTGAACAATTTAATAAACACAAATATAATGCAATCATACATTGTTAAATAATCCAATACTTTCTTATGACATGTTATTTCTTCCTGTTTATTTTCCCAATGACAGTGTATTGGCCCTAAATTTCATTCCGGCAGTTTACAATTGCATGGCTGCAATAGCCTACTCTATTTTGAAAAGAAGCAGGATGAAATAGGATTTCATAATAGTGAGCTGTTTTTTTGTTGTTGTTTTTTTTTAACTAAAAATTGGATTATTTTAAAGATTACATTTTGTTCTCTATTTAGCCATTTAAAAAAAAAGATTTGTTTAATAACGTTTAGATTATTTTTCGTGTTGTGCATGCTGGTTTATAACAACGAACAGAACCATTAAAGGATACATCTTTTTGAATTGGATAATTGTATTAGCCTATAGTAAGGGTACACCTGTGCTTTTCTCGCTGTGATATAAATAATAAAAAAATGTCTCGTGAAAAAAGTGTACAATGAAACCTGAATGAAAAAGAATGTGTGTGTGTGTGTGTGTGTGCGTGTGCTTAAACTCTACTCTCGCGATGCGCAGCGAGAACAAGCAACGTAATGTATCACTCCATAGAGGAAGCGGCTTTTATTTATCGGACACAATAATGGCTACAGCTACCCGACAACTCCGTTTTCTGCGCGATTCAGTCGATATTGGAGGGTCACTGATGTCTCCGTCGTCGTCCTGAAGACGCCATTACCTCCGGTGAGAGAGCCCAAGGCATACTACGCTGCCAACACGGTGTTGTCAACCGTTGTTAGTCGCCAGCTAAGCGGCATCTTGTCCTTCAGCCAGCCCCGACTGGTTCCGCTAGCTCATGCGTCGACCCTACCAGCAGCCACCAAACTGCACCCTGGAAATAAATAATTGAACGAATCAACGCTTCTCGGTTGACGTATGTAAATGTTAAAACCTCGACTACAAACATTTCCCGAATCTATAGCAGCCATTCTTCAATTCGGGATGAGTTAAAATTCACCAAGCGGTACCTGTCTTTGTAAAAATGTAGGCTACATCATAAAATTGGCTCCTCTGTTTTTTCTCCCTCATCAGCATATTAACTATCATCCTGAATCTTGGAAATACATTCACCACGTGAATATCGAAGGCATAAGACAGTACGTTACGTTATACCTGTTACCCTCATTGTAAAATAGGCTACCTTAAAATGCCGAATGTCGTGGATGAGTTTGTTACATTTACTTGCTCTACATATATTTTTATTTTATTCGTACTAAACGATCTTAGATAACCAATATACTGGGTTATATTTGCCTAGAGGTCGCAGCTTGTTTAGTTTAGGATGGTGTATGTGTATTTTACAGATATTATCTGGTGTGTGTGATCTTTTATGAATTTGTGAAATTATATAAAATGTTTAATTTGCGCTAAGAACTATTTGTTTAACAAGCTGCTTGAAACAATCTTGTTGGGAAAAGGCATAGCTTCTCATTGTAGGCCTATTCATAATTTAATTGACAATAAGTTACAAGAGCTATAATTGTGCAAATGTATCGACCAAATGTAAGCTTTTACTTTGGAGTAAACCTCTGTTCGTTGTCAGTGATGCAGCGCCCCTTTTGCTGCTGCAGGAGTTATGTAATCCAGTCTGTCTGCCATCATCCGCTGGTTATAGCAGAGGATAACCTCCCTTTGTCATGCATCTTGTCAACACTATCTTTTTAAAAAAAATGTATTTCTCGATCGTTGTATAAATATCCCTTTCTCTGTTCGACTGAATGCATTTTGGAACTTTTAATAACCTAAAACTAAATAATTTAAGGGGAGACACTCAGGGGCGTAGCACAAAATTCTGGGCCCTGTAGAAAGGCATTCTCTATGGGCCCCTCCCTGCATCCACAGCTAAAAAATTCTAGTATATTTTTGGGCCCTGGGTACTCTGTCCCATTTCCACCCCCTCTCCGACAGCCCTGGAGACACTACATGTGAATAGGGTATACATTTTAACTAACGGATATCACCATGACACTTCTCCAGTTGATAACTTACATTAATCACGTGTTTCGCCTTAACGTTGTTAACCCTGTCAGTCGGTCTAACATTACAAATGCGTACAATAGGCTACCAAGCAATGTTCAAGCTCACAACACGTAATTTCGAATAAGTTTTTTACGTTTGCAAAGATTCCTAAAATGTGAGGCTGAATTCAGATGTATAGTTATGTATAAGAAATGTATAGTGGTGTGTGTGTGTGTGTGTGTGTGTGTGTTAGAGATGCACCGATTACAATTTTCTAGGCCGATTCCGATTTTCATTGAGTTAGGCCAGCCGATACCGATTTCATTTTTTCTAAACTCTTTACAGCACACATAAATATTTATTTTCTATCTTTTCTTTAATAGAACATTTTGCATAGAACATTTTTTTACCAGATAATGGATCACTATAAAATAGAACTATATAAATTACTCCTGGTGTGGGAAATTCACACACATCTAAAGTGCAATGTTAGAACCATTTCCTTCTTTTCACATCCAATATCCAACTAAAAAAATGTGATTTTGGTTTTTGGTGTCGTCCCTCCACGCCCTACTTTTTCCTTGCAGGTGTTGCATATTGCAAACTTGTTATCTTCTGCACACATGCTGAAGAATTTCCAAACAGCTGACATGTTGCAGGTTAATTCACGAGGTTCCCTACATGTGCGAGAATAGCGCGGACACTTCACACCGCGAGCGGGTACGCGCGACACACAGTGGAAAAGTTGAGAGAAAGGAAAAAGAGACTGTGCTGTCGCGTCCGTGTGTGCGTGCGTCCTTGAAAACTGTAACGCGTATAACTTATGTTGTCAGTTAATTGTAGCATTGACCGGCATGAAATCGGCATATGTCACACTGCCCTGCCGGTCGCCGGTCATGGCCGAGCACGTGAAAACCGGCCAATTCCGGTCACCGGCCGGTCTATCGGTGCATCTCTAGTGTGTATAGTTTCTATTTTTTTATGTTATACGTATCTTAGTTATTTAGTTCTTCAATGTTTAACGTTGTCTGTTTGTATCTCTTCTACATTGCTGCTGTAATCTGAGGCATGTAGATATTTATGATAAAATATAAAGGGTGATTACAGAATGAAATGTGTCTTGCTGCTGCAGAGAAGACTTTCAGTCTATGGTTTTCTGGTTATTTCATCTGTAAATGTTATAATGCAGCAACCCCTCCATGTTCTTTTTTCCAGGTCCTGTCCTGGCTGATCTTGTTCATTGTATTTACTGAAATCATGTCTGGCTCAGGGGACTTACCAGGTTAGTATTTAACTTAAGGTGTATATTTAACAAGCTTGCTGAATTTTAAATTGTATCATTATGGCACTCGCACTAGTGATTCCTTGGTCCGAAATATTCCATTTGTTAGGACAGAATTAGGCAAAACTGCATTTGAGTATTATGCTCCATATAAATGGAATAACCTGCAGATTCTAATGAAATTAAACAGCCTGATTCTATGTAATCACTTTTAAATGTCTTCTTTATGAGTCCATGTATTCTAAATGTATTTGTGCACTTTGATTTGTTTAACATTCTCCAATTGTTTTGTGTACTGTGTTGCAACTGTATATTATATATGAATTACTATGTTCAGTTAATTTTATATGTATTGTAATTTTATATGGCATGTAATTAGGGAGTCATTGGAAATGGCCCTTCCTGAATAAATAAAGGTGAGATAGAGAGATATATATATATATATATATATATATATATATATATATATATATATATATATATATATATATATATATATATATATTTTGCAGCAGAAGTCATCACACACAATTTGGTCTGTAGCTGTTTTGGCCACTTAGTTCCAATTAAGGGAAATCTTAATTCTACGGAATAAAACAACATTTGAAGCCCCTTTGTAACCGCAGGACCTCCCCGGGTACTAGGAACCATTGAGGAACTCGTTGCGTTTTGGCCGCAGGGACCAGCATCTAAATTAAGTTTCGGGGACATTTAACCCCCTAAAAAGTACCTGCTCGGGGCGGTAGTACTTTCTGGAAGTACAGGAACCTTCGAGCTTGGGTTTGCAGAGATGACCGTCGCTGATTGGTCAAACACACAGCGCGGCTGCTTCAACTTGTGTACCGCTTTATTCATAAAACAAGGATGTACTTTAGTATTTATTTATGTTAACATTTATTTATACTTTTATTTATACTTCTATGTATAATCTTTTTCTTGTGCAATAATTACATCCAACAGGGAATTGTTTACATGTAATACTTCTATTTATACTTTTATGCTAGTGCAAAAAATTACATCCATATCGTTGTAATGTTTACATTTATTATTAGGGTTTGGTACCGAAACCTGGTTCCACTATGGAACCGGGTGTACTCGGACCAGATTAGATGCAAATTTTGGTTCCTCATTTCAGTCCCACTTAATGTGTCGGCTGAAATATTTTCCCTCTGTCGCTCCGAAACGGACGTAAAAATATCACACTTTCTCTGTAGTCTACCGTTAGCTACCGTAAATGTAGGCTACTTTTAAAATGCCATACTTTCCCTCTGGGCTCACCAAAACGAACGTAAAAGCCTTTCTTTGATGTCATTTTTCAGTTTTTCAAGAATTGGTTTAGGAATCGGAATCGTTTTAAAAATACCGGTTTGGAATCGTAAAAATCCAAACGATACCCAAACCTATTTATTATAGGGCTATGCAAACTCTTTTTCCAGTATAAATCACATTGGATTGTTCATCAGTCCTCCTCCCATCATGTGGCTTTTTATACATCAGCTAACTAATTTGGCTAATCTTCACAGGTCTTTAGAGCTTGGTGGAAACGCAGGTAACAATGGCCTGAAGGAAGCTTTTAGTTCCTTGAAAAGTTGTTCCTGGGACTAAAAGTTACAGCTTTAGACAATAGAGTGCGCTGAGCTTTGTGCCAACAGTTTGTGTTTGGCCTTTTCCTGTTTTAACATGACAACGCCCCATTGCACAAAGCCAGGTCCATAAAGAAATCTAACCCCATTTAACAGCTTTGGGATGAATTTGAAACGCTGACTGCGAGCCAGGCCTTATCACACACTGATGCTCTGGTGGCTGAATGGGTGCAAATCCCTGCAGCAAAGCTCCAAAATATGGTGGGAAGCCAGAAGAGTGGAGTCTGCTATATCAGCAGATTAATGTCCATGAATTTGGAATGATATGTTAAAAATCACATATGGGTGTAATGTTCAGGTGTCGTGTGTTTTAATTCTGTAAATGTTCTTCTTCGCAATTGCATTTATAGTAACAATTTAGATGTGATGATTAAGGCTTTGAGAGTCCGGATGATGGTTTAGATATACCTTGGAAAGAGCTTGAAGGTTACTCTTAAAAAGGTGTACGAACCTGGAAACTGGCGAGGCAGTTAATGACTCCTCTTTCTGAGACAATCATTTCAGTTTGTCTCTGCCTCGCCACCCTCATCAGAGTGATACGCTGTCAGTAACAAGAAGTTAAGAGAGAAACCTGTTGTTTGTGTCCGCAGCCTTAGAGGGTTCAGGGATGGGCGGGATGAGGCTTCCCGTCGGGATGACCCGACGAGCCCTCAGCTACGACGATAACCTGGAGGCCCCCATGTCCACACCCCCCCATGACATCAGCATCAACAAACTGTGGAGACGACCCGTCATACCGGAGAGGAAGTTTAACCAACTAGCTGAGGTAAGAAAGAAACACACACACACACACACAGCTGCTTTTACTATTACTAAATAGTAAAATACTTAACTATTAACTTAACCGCTAACTACTTTGATCTATTGGTCGGTTTGAGTCATTTGTCTTTTGTTCAACAAAGGGTTGAAAGCACACTGAGCTGCCGTTCCTTGAGTGTTTTTCTAACCGTGTTTTTCAAACCGAGATCGCTAGAATCTAGTCGGTTCAGAAAATAAAGACGATGCTTCACAAAGCTTCATTTGGCCATCACTAACTAAGACTGAATATCTTTTGAGTTGTTGACGAAACAAGACATTTGA
Source organism: Sander vitreus (assembly GCF_031162955.1). NCBI lineage: Eukaryota > Metazoa > Chordata > Actinopteri > Perciformes > Percidae > Sander > Sander vitreus. The sequence continues at coordinate 7,662,063 of NC_135867.1, forward strand.
GGACGTCATCTTGGGCTTTGGGAAACACTGATCGACATATTTTTATTATTATTTGCTCAAATGTTGTAAACCAAACATTAACTGAGAAAATAATCAACAGATTAATCAACAAAGAAAGTAATCGTTGGCTCCGGCCCTGATGATGATGATGATGATGATGATGATGATGATGATGATGATGATGATGATGTTGGTGTGTGTTTTTGTCCCACCAGGAGGATGAGAGTGGTGCAGTGAGTCAGTCTAAAGTGATGGAGAGCGCCCCCTCCAGGTCACCAGTTGTAGTGAAAACCAAGGCCTCCTCCATCATCATGAATTCTCTCATCACCAGTATGTTACATCTGTTAATGGCAATAATAGTCTCTCTTTAAGCAGGACCATGTGTATTTTATGTAAGCGAAACTGAGAATTAATGTCATGAGCAAGTAAAGTTTAAAAAAGGATAAAATAATTGAAGAACAGAAGAAGAATAGTTACAATTGAACAATTACAGTTACAATTTTTTTTTTTTTACATTTTTAATGACTGTAGTATTGATAAGATTCGACGTTACCGGTACTTTTATAGTTTATTCTTTCAAGACTTCACTCAGTATTTTGATGTCAGGAATATCTTCTTTTTTTTTTTTTTTTTTTTTTTTTATTGACATTTTGGACTTGTTTCCTGTGAGATATCGTTGAGTTTATATAATTACCTTTACCTCTAATACATTTAGTTACATTTAAAATATACATAAATTCTAATCCTGTTCTAAATTTATTCTTTTAAATAAGTTATATATTTTTAAAACTATTATTTAGTAGTGAAATATAATCAATTAATATTGAGTATTGATAAAGAACCGAACCAATGAGGTGAAAAGATTTGTAGAATCGATCAAATCCTAATGATACCCATCCCTAGACATTATTTTGGGACATAGAAAGCATACGGATTAGAGTTTAGATTCTCTGCCCGAGTCCGTGTTTTTTTTAATCATTACTTTATTAGCCTATTTGGGTGGGGAGAAAGCTCTGCCTCTCCAGCTTCTCCCGTAGCTCTGGGTGTATGTCCTGCACTCTCTTGAGTGTGAGGTAAACTGTGCTAAATCGTGTCTCCCCCATCTGCAGCACTGTCTTCGATAATTGCGCAACCACGAGTCCTTTAGCAGCAGATATATGGTCTCTTCTATATCCGGCGTGTTGTCGGCCAGTGCGTCGGCATGCAGACCGTGGCGAAGGACACGGATTAATTAGGTGATCGAGACAAGAAAATCTCCTATATGGTTCCAGGGCTTTGATTATGTTGCTGCCTTGATCTGTTACCCACACTATTCAGCTGAGGGAGCTATGGGTCAAGTTTTCTTTTTTTTTTTTTTTTACGTTTCTTCATTCGGATCCATTTGCGATCCATTCCATTCTGAATTTCAAACAACGCAGTTTACGTGCTTCGTCCTTGTGGCAGTATTCATTAAGATAATTTTAAACAGATTTCTGTAGTTCAAACAACTCGGAATTGTAGTTGAGAACGTCTGTTATAACGGCCCACGTATTAAAAAATTGTCGGGTTTAAATCGGGCTCGGGCTCATAATTACAGTTAATGTATCGGGCCGGGCTAGGACACAACGTGCACGGGCTTGGGTAGGGTTGGGCTTGATTTTTTTTTTTGGCCCCGATCTAAGCTTTAATATAGATGGAAAGCTGAGAAGTGCATTACAGTGCAGGAGCGGTTCGACAAGATTCTGTAGATATTTGGTACCTTTTTATTCAACATGAACTCTTTATTATAATCACTGGGATTCAGGATGCCCATGACCCTTTTAACCTGTTAAATCCTTGTAAATCTACAGGGTTGGAATGTTTGATATTTAAAGATGGAGTGTCACTTTTAATAACTATTTTTTTTTTTCTCTCTCTCTTTCAGAGCAGACTCAGGATAGTGTGTACAATTTTGAGCAGAGGGCCGGGCTCACCGACACCAGCTACACTCCCCACAAAGGCCTCACCGCTGAGGAGACGAGACACCACCACCGCATGCCTGAATCCCTCCAGGTAAGGAGTACGCACGCCGATGGCAGACGGAACGAGGCCCAACAGTTGACCAAAGACTGAAGCCTTTTGTTGTTGTCGCTGTTTAGAAACTGCAGATCCAGAGCATGGAGGCCAGAGAAGAGCGACAGAGCTCCTCCGCCCAGTCCACTCCATCCAACACACCACACAGCTCCCCGAGACAACAACGCAGGTACACACACACACACACACCATGAGTCTACTGTCCTGTGGTCTAAATCCTGTGTGAGTCTGTTCATACCAGAAAATGGGATAAACACTGAAAACCTGTGTGTAGGGGCTGGTTCGGCAGTACGAGTTCAGATGTCAGTTCCTCCAACAGCAGTGTGGACCTGGCAGGAGGAGACATGGTGGTCGAACGGTGGAGCGTGTTCGGGCCTCGGCCGCTCGTCCAGAAATCGACTTCTGACCTGGGATCAGACTCTGCCACAGCAGGTAAACGGCATCGCCCTACTGCCGAGCACTGAATCTTGACAAAAAGAGCTTTAAGTGCTCCAAAATTGGAGGATTACGTCAATTGGTTGTCAGCCAAGTTCCCATGGCATCTTTTTACTAAACAACAACAACAAACAAACCAAACTGAAATTTAAAACACTCCAATAAAAGCTCAAGGCTTCAAAGACTTTGGCATAAACAGAAACAGGATTTGGGTTAATGGATGAACAAATGACCTTTTAGACTGACGGTAAACACTGATTTAGTGTGAGTCTGTTCACTTATTGGCTTTTGTGACGCGATAGTGAAGCATAGTTTTTTTTCCATCCCAGTGATATAGAAGTCAGGTCAGACATGTTTAAATTCAGAGCACAGACGGCTGCTGAGACACAACGTTTACATTTTCACGTGTGGGACGATTCAGTCGTTTTGGAAACTATCAAATTCTTTTTTCCAGGATGACTTTCGGTAGGTAGATACAAAAAAGTAAAATAAGTTTGTCTGGACGGAAGGAATGAAAAAAACACCAGTGTGTAACTCAGAAGTTGTTGGCTGAAAATGTTTTTAGATTTTTCAACTACATAACTGCTTGATATTATTCACAACGTGGAGGGAAACTCCCACTAACCCTGTTGTACTTGTGTAGTTTAATCTTCCATCATAGATGGCTGGATTTTGACATTTACATACAATAGAGGCTGCAACAGTACAGTGACAGAGATGAAGACAGATGATCCAGTTTAACAGAATATGTTCATTATTAGCAGGAACACTTTATTCTAACTAGAATGCACTCAAAACTAAAGAATTAATGAAGAAGGCCAAGAGGATAGAGATGGTTTAATCCAACCCCAAATTCCTTTCTGTAGTTTTATATGCATTTCTTGGTTCTTCCTAGTGTAGTTTGTACAGCATGCAGTTTCTATGTGATAGGGTCCGTTGTCACCAGTGTGACAATAAGTTTGATGTAATGTAAACAGTATCTGCTTTTCTACCTGCAGAGCTGAGAATTCTCTCACTCTATTAATCCATAATTGTCATTCTTACAAAGACATTAAAGGGATAGCCGCCGAGCTGGAGAGTGGGTTTGCGGGAGGAGAGGGAAAAGACAGAATATCTAGAATTGACTGTGTGTGTGTATTACTATTTATATATATATATATATATATATATATATATATATATATATATATATATATATATATATATATATATATATATATATATATATATATATATATATATATATATATATATATTATATATATATATTATATATATATATATATATATATATATATATATATATATATATATATATATATATATATATATATATAATATAAATTTCAATATGAATTGAAATTCATATTGTGTAATGTAAAAAGCCATTAAAGAAATGGATAAAAAGGAAATTGTAAACCAGATAATATTGACTTAGGTGTTAGGTGTAATAAGTTAAAAGAGCTTGAGGCAAAAGCTATGTATGTGTGTGTGTATATGTATGTATGTGTGTGTGTGTGTGTGTGTGTATATATATATATATATGTGTGTGTGTGTGTATATTTATGTGTGTGTGTGCGTATATATATGTGTGTGTATAGAGCGAGAGAGAGATTTTTTTTGTTATTTATATCCTTTGAGCGTTGTGCAGTTTCTTTGCCAAAATATGAGAAATAATTTTCTTTTCTCTTTTCCCAGGAGGCTTTGCACTGCAGGCATATCGCGGTGCCCAGAAGCCAACCGCCATGGAGGTGATGAAGTCACAGGCCACGCGTCTGGCTGACCACTCCGCCGCTCAAACAGTGGCTCCTCCCAAAATGGAGATTCCCACAGTGGAGGGTCGACGGGAGGGAGCGCGAGCACACAAGCTCAAACCCAGAGACATGAACGTCCTGACGCCCTCTGGCTTCTGAGAGGACGCACCACATGTGTCAGAGCTGCTCATCACTCAGACGCCAAAGGTCCCATGAAATGACAATGTCTCTGTGTTGTTATGGGTTTGGGATGACATTTCCATCCAATGATGTCATTGTAGGTTTTTGGGGTCAGCAAATCTGTTTCATTACAACTTGGGTCTCATTTTCGTAGTTTTGTATATAATTCCTGTGTTCTAATACAACGGTTCGCACATTTTCAGTAATATGACCGTTCTAGTCAACATTGTGAAATGGCGACCGTTACAAGATCGTTACGTGATTGTTACATTTAGGCCCCAAAACTACTTGGTTAAGTTCTGAAAAAAAGATCATGGTTTGGGTTACTTTCTGTGCGTAACTATTTAACGTAGTCACATTGAACTTGACGTAGTTCCGTACGGATGTTAACTTCCGTAACTTAAAACGACAGCGTTGACCTTTGGTTTCGCAGGGGATATGAGCACCGCTCTCCCAAGTGAATGTCCAGTGATTATTCGACCCATCAATCCACCCCAACCTCCTTCCTACGCAAAACCTTTTTTATACCACATCACCTGACTGCCCCCCTTTGCGCCCGTCATGATTACAACCGTCCCTATACGTCACTGCATAACAACAACACCAGTATGGGTCGTAATGGTTACGTGGGTTAATATACAAATTACCGTGCATTACTTTTCGTAGGCATATGTACGATCAGTGAATAAGGACAGCCTGTCCTGTTTGTAAAATACTCAACAAGGTAATCCCTCTCATCTGGGATAGTGGCATCATTACCAAAAAGAAGTCAGACAGGGCAGGTTGTAAACAAACCCCCAGGTTAGACAAACATATTTAGCAGAAAAAGACAAAGTCCTGTCGTCCTTTTTGCATGCAAAAACTCAAAGCCATTTCATGGGACCTTTTTTAACAGTAGCTCCGACATTCAGATCACCACTGTACTTGTGACCATCTTTGCCATAGAAACTGCTTTGAGGTGTTTACTGTGTTGTTTTCCTGTAAATTCATACTCTCTCTTAACTGTTACATCTAGTTGCAGCATGCTGGCATCAACATGGGCTCAAGCCAATAAATTACAGTTGAACTTCCGAGTCCAGGTTACCTGGAGAGCCGGACTGACTGACTGATCTTGAGGACTTTGTCTAGCTAAAGGTGAAGATGATGGTGATCCTGGTTTAAAATGATCCACCTGTAAATGCACTTTATTCCCACTCTCTCCACCGTAGAGTCCACATGCTCGATTATCCAACCTGACCCAAAACCTCTCGTGTTACACAGCCCTTCAGGATGCAAATACATGTGAGAAAACCTCCTCTTCTTCAGTGTTGATAGTCTTTATATCCTGTTTGTCTTTAAAACGTATCATTTATTTTCCTAAAGGGGCATTTCATTAAGCAAGGTGGGAAGAATAAGTCTAACCAATTCTTTCAGTGTGGTTGAATACGAATCAAACCAGCAGTGCAAAAGAATCTGAAAACAATTGTGAAACACTGAAACGTTCCACTCATTTGTTTTGCATTCCACTTTCTATAGATGTTTTAATTTGTAGATTAAGGTTGTTAATATATGCTACTCTAGCAACAGATTTTGGTTCATTACGGATCAGAAGAAAAAAGATCAGAAGCTACATGTGCCCAGGACTCTCACACTGACATGCTGCCGTGTTTTCAGATTGCTGGATTCAATCAAAATGAAACACTTAAAAGAAGAGGGTTTAAGGCCTCTTTTAGTTTTCAGTGTGTGAGCTCAGTTAACATGTCTGCCTCTGTTTTCTACCAACTGTCAAATATATAAAGAGTTTCTGTTTCTGGTGAGTTTTGGTGCTTAACAGCTGCAGTTTGCACTGTGACTGAAGAGATAGATGGTGTGCACACCGGCCGCATCCTGCAGAAACCTTGTCACTCAGAATAAGTGGAAGAGCTTTTCACAGACACCCTTTTGCTTTTTGGCGTTTAAACATAAATGCAGTCATCAGTGCAAGGAAATGTTGAGAAAAATCTTGTCTGACAATACCAGCAAATAACCGAAGTACAGGGTTTTGTTCTAGAAACTGCAGTGAGATTTCAGCAGTTTGTCTCGCTAGAGAGGTGTCAAACATTCAAGTTGGTGTTGTAGTCAAGACCACCTAAACTAAGACCAAGTCATGACTTCCAGACTGTATCAAGACCAAGACAAGACCAAGACTTTAAGGGGTTGAGATCAAGTCTAGACCAAGACCAGACCAGTGCGAGTCCCACACTGCAAGACACACTTTAAAATAAAATGTTGAACATGTAAACCGTAGGTACTCCTCCAATTGATCTGGAAGATCCACATTGTTTATTCCCATAAAACACCCACAGAGCCTCTGTGCCTCTTTTACGTGTGTGGATGTATAAGGGTACCATGAGAAATGTCCTGATAAAATAATCAGTGCAGAGGTGAATTTTATGTGTGGGAATTTAATGGTATTACTGCAGTTGTGATCTTGACTGGTCTTGAAATAAAATCCTGATAAAAATGCAGTCTATCACGAGACAAGACCTTCAAAAAGTGGTCTTGAGTACTACAGTACTAGTTTACTGCTAATAAATGGGTCTTTATACAAGGTTTCTGCAAGATTGTGTGTGTGTGGCTTTTCATCTGTTAAATGAAATGTAGCGCCTTGCTGATTGTTATCATTTCACTTTTATTAAGTGGAAGCAGACCTTTTGCTGGTAATAGATTCTATGTATTATGTGACACACAGCAGTGGAAGTAAAAAATGTCATGTCCCATTCAATCGCCACCTGTAACTCTGCTGTGTCAGTCAGATGTTGTGTTGGATACAGAAGACAACACACTCTGCTTTCAGCAGCTGTAAATATTAAATGAATATGACTGTTTATCCTCCGTTAACGTTTATGTTTAATAGTTTGTGTTCACAAGTGCTCTGTGTTTAAAGTGTGACGCTGTTCCCTTTAAATCTCTACCTGACTGAAATATCAAATCTGAATCTCCTGTGTGGTGGTGTGACTCTGTAGTACACACTGACTGAATTACAGTGTCTGTTTATCTGTTTGTCATTTTTTCAGTTGATGATAAAGAGACATTTTCCTTGATTTATACCGTTTCTGTGTTTCTTTGCCAAAACCTTTTTCATTGTGTTTTTACAACAGATCTTGCACGCCATTTCCACTCTTCTTCCACTGAGTTTGACACAGTAGAACCCTTAAAGTTTAAAGCTTTAGTGCGTAACTTTTTGATATTAATGAATGTCCGTTATCTTCAAGCCATTGCCAAATGAGTTGATACATATCGGCTCCACACAACTCTCTCTGTATTTCTCAGTATGACTATGTTCAGGGCCCAGTTTTTCAAAAGTAATCCAGTGGGATTTTGGATCACGGATTGCATCAAATCTTGGAAATGGGTTTTTCAAAAGCAAAAGAAGGATTTCAAACTAATTTCAGAGCATGTAATCTGAATTTATCAAACCTGCTCGTTTGGTTTTTCAAAACTTTGAACTCTGTTTGGGATCTATTTGATCCAGAAAAAACAGGATTATCCTGATCCCATCAGAAGGGTGGATTCAGTTGTGATTTTTTGAACCAAATAAAATCAGTTTTTTTTTTAAGTGAAGGATCACAAAATCAATGTTTACTGATGATATATACAGTTCTTCATATTTGAAGCATATATGAAACATGTCACATCTAATAAGATATGGTAAACAAAACAAAAAATAAATAAATAAGGAATGTAAAATATTTCTGTTTATTACAGTGTTTCTGTATGTATCGTGGACGCGGGCATTTTTGTTGTCGTTACTTAAAATTCCTCATGGGGGCGGTAGAAACTACGCACTATTACTTTAACTGTTTAGTACCTCCGCCAAGGAGGTCATGTTTTCGGCTCTGTTTGTTTGTCTGTTTTTTATTTTATTAAGTCTATGTTTGAGATATGTTTTCTCTCGTTTGGTGGGTGTGTATCAGGTCATAGGTGATTCTCAATCAGCAGAGACGTCTGTAAACTCGTGGTAATAAAACATTAAAAACTGCATCAGCTTTTAACGTTGACGTTTGTTTAAGCCATATAACATGAGAGGGTTTAATTTCGAGGTCCGAAAGGCGCATTACTGAAGTATAGGCCTCCTCAACGGTAATATTGTGATTATACAACAACGGTTATAAAATACGTGATCAATCTGTATTCATATTGTGGAGCAATTCGCTCTTGAAATACAAAAAACAGACAGGATTTCTAGTCCCTCCCTGTTTAGTAAACCAGCCAATTGACCGTGGGATTTATCAATATGAATAAATCCCGCCTGCACATATAAACACAAAACTGCTTTGCTAACTCCAACGTGTTGTAAGTAAGACATCTGCTGAAAAAGTTATTGTATTCATTAGCATGATTACCATACTGTTTAGTTCACAAACATCCAACACACCAAAGTACAAAGACATAGCGGACCAGACTCGAGCTTTTATTTTGAAAAGCCGGAGCTCGGGGACGGCACCAGCCGAGAATGCATGAGACGGGAGCATAGACTTTATATTATTAATATATTATGTTATTAATAATAATATGAATTTAATATACAGTCTATGGAGTTCTCCAGGCTGCAGCCATACCCGACTCTAATAAAAAGGCAGAGCGCTCTCTCCCCGTGGGGTCGAAAATCCAGCTGTTCCACTAGTTGTTCCCTCTAGAGGTCTGGAGAACTTCCGTTGTGTAATCTGGATGCTGCGTTTTTTTTGTTGCATTTGTTTTCTGGGTTTGTGTGCTTTTCTTCTTGCATCGTTTCATATTTGCAGCGCGTTTATGTATTTGGTTGTGTTGTGTGTATTTGCAGCGCATTTATGTATTTGGTTGTGTTGTGTGTATTTGCAGCACGTTTGCTGAATGCTGCGCATGTGTTGTCAAATTAATGAAGTTGTTTTCTTAATTTGCTTGTGTTTAGTCTATTTTCGTGTGTTTTCTTAAGTTGAAGGGCGTTTGCTCCTGTCGGCCACCGTAGTTTTTCTTTGTTTGTCAGCAGGAATACAAAAAAAAACACTGGCCTGATTTTCATGAAACTTGATGGAAGGGTTTAGCATGGGCAGAACCCAATACATTTTGGAGCGGATCCCAATCACAGGGTGGATACATTTCACTTTCTTTAACATTTTAAGATGGGGCATGTGTGCTGCATTTATGTGGTGTTGGAATAATCCTAAAAGTTACTTCTCAATCGTAACTCCTCCATCGTGAGCCAGAGAGGAGCATCCTGTCAGTCCTATCCTCCAAATCCGGAGATGTCACAGAATTTGGACAAACTAAAATGAGTCAGATTGTATTTCTTATCCCGAGTAAACCAGGAGACATCAGTGATAACCAATTAAATCAGATAATCTGTGAATTTATAGTCAGCCAGCCCCACTGGACACATGCGTGTTAAAAACTGACAAATACACTGAAAAGATTTGCTGATTATTATTATCAGAGTTTATTTTGGGGTAAAGCATAGAGAGTGTTTTATTGCAAAAGCACCTTCATGCAGAGTAAACAAGACTTCTGGTATCTTTATGTTTGAGAGGGTTCGTGTTCACTTTCAGTCTTTGCGATGCCTCTCAAAATGTAAAAACAAAAACATCTTCACCCTGCTTCTGTTGGAATGCAGTTTCAGTCTATAGGAATTCCTGAACAGCAAGTCAGTCTAGTTCCTGAGTTCCTCAATATATATTTTTACTATAGTGAAAAACAGTGTGTAGCCATATCTGTATCCTAAAGTAAACCAGTTATGGTCCAATAATACCGGTTAATTGATACGTTGTTTTTTTTCCAACAAATCCCTCTATTTATCAGAGCAAGGACAACAGGACATGAGTCATGAATTTCCATTGAAGTTGGTCCTGAGTTGTGAAAAACAAAAGAAACCGACATTGAGATTTTCCACAAATGTTCCCTGTGCTCTAGCTTATATTAGCTGACCACTTAGTACAACTGTCTGTATTTCGGGGTTAATAAATACGTGAAAAAGACTAGTGTTTAATACAGTGTCTGCTGCCTTGATGAGGCAAATGGTGGTGGCGAATGGTGCTTGAATTTCCCACATGGAATTCAAACTCGTTTGTCCTTTCCATTTAGATGATACAGTCTATGGTAGGAACTGAAAAACTTCATCTCTCTGACATCTCTGGAAGATAACTATTTAAGTTTTCTAAAGCCTTAATTCAGAATTCACAACTTTGGCTATGATTTTCCTGTCCCAGATACATTATTGTGGTCAGAGACTGAAACTCTTGTGTCGGAAGGGAATGAACGCGTTCCGAGACGCATCTTGACCTTGATGTGTACTTTCCCAGATGCTATGACAGTAAACATCAGTGATGTTTGGTTGAGTTTCTTGGAGACAAGTCTGAGATGGTACCCACTAAGATTGTCAGTTAAACAAGGGTGGGAAAAGGCGGGAGGCAGCGAACACTCAAAAAAAACATAACATGGCTTTAAAAAAAGGCAAAGACCAACATTAGTGTTCCATGTGTTATGTGGACATGGACCGATGGACTCTGACCTCGAATTCTGGCAACATGCACTCCAGTAGCAGTTCTCTCTTACTGGAATAATCTTGAAATCTGAGATCAGTTGTGAATGTCAATGTGACACTACAAAACATCTTGTAGTGTGAGCAGCAGTACAGCAGTGAACATTCAGTGACATCCTGAAATATAGGCTGGAGGACAAGCTCTTAGTTTCCTTCCTCTTCTAGATCTTGGTTGTTCAGGAACAGTTTGTTTTCTCAAATGAAACCTGGCTTCATGTTGAATAATACCTCAACTCAGGCTTCCACGAAAGACGTATTTGCATCAAAAAAAGAAGACCCTTAGAGTGTCCATCAGTTGCTCCAGTAGACCAGTCCAACAGCTCCTAGATGGGGAAGTCCAGACATTCACAGGTGAAGAAGCTTGCCAACATCCATAACTACTCTTTAAAGTTAAACCTTTTTGCATTCTTCTGGAAACTGTGAACTTCACCTACTCAGCCTGAGGCTAACTTGAAATTACACAAACATTTATTTATTTAGATTCCCTTCTGGATTGGACAATAACATTTAATTCCTTGCCCTCACTGTTTAATTCAGGGGTTGCTGCCTTATGATGAACTTAGAGGAGTTGGATCTCCTGTTGAGATCTTCTTTCACTCTTTCCCACTGTTCATCCATCCATCCTTCAAATCAAGCTCTGTGCAACAACAACCCCTCTCTCCCTGTCTTATCCTCCGACCTATCCAAACACTTAGATAGATAGATGAAAGTATTCATCTATCTTTTTATCCATCTTCAAAGACTCGCTCCTCCTCTTCCTCCTTCATCCCCTCCTCTTCTTTTGATATCTCCATGCATTTGGAAGAACAGCTCCATCTCTCTCTGCAGCGTGTTGTTTCGGAGGTCGGCGTCTGCTTTGGCTCGCTCCATGTTGCGGATTTTGATCTCGGCTACGCTTCGGCTACGCTTCTGCTGCTCCAGACTGAGCCGCAGTACCGCAACCTGCCGCTCCAGGACGTCATTACAGCGCTCCAACCTGCAATACACACAAATACCATATAGTACATACACTTATACAACAAACACTAGCTACATGCCACATTTGTGAAATATCAGGCCACTTGTATACATTTCTTCTTTGTGCTGGTGTCTCACCTCTGTATCCTGGCCTGGTACTCAACCTTCTGCTGTGCCATCTGCTGCCGCAGCTCAGCCAGGAGTGAGTGAGTGTCCCTGGGCTGTGAGTCAGGCTCAGGCCCCTGGAGGTTTGGAGGACCAGAAGGGAGGAACACCTCTGAGCTGCCCGTACTTAGAGGGCTGTCACTGAGTACAGAACAGGACGCTGGGGAGTTAGGGTGGTGGACGTCGTCACCATCATCATCATCCTCATTATAATCATCATCAACGTCTTCATCATTGTCATGGTTGTCTTCATGATCGTCATTATCACTGTTTTCCTCTTCTGCTACCTGACTTGAAGGTAATCTTTTAAGTTTCTTTGGTGACACGTCCGGACTAACTGCTCCCAATGCATTACTGCTCTCGTCCAATGGTAGAACCTCGCAGGAAGACCATGAAGAGGATGAGTCCCTCGTCTGCCCTGCCTCCTCTACCTCTACCTGCTCTTCACAAGTTCCAATATGGCCTCCTGAATTGTTGGTTTCAAAATGTCCACCAGTGACATCCTCCATCCTCTGACGTAGAGACCCTCTGTCCAAGTTGTCATAGGCAGAAAGGTTGCTGTCCTCCTGAGCCTCACTGCTGCCCTCGCTGGCTGTTCTTGGCACTGCACCATCTTCCTCTGCAGCACCAGAGCTCCAGAAGCCAGAACTTGCCTCTGTTGGACCGGGCCAGGCCTCTGCCCAGCTCATGTGCATCGGTCTGCGCTTGGAGCTGTCTGGCAGTTGGTCTTGTAGCTGGAGGCTGTTTGTAGAGGCTTGAACATTTGCAGGGGATGGTCCTTGGCCCATGTGGTACTGGTGATAATCCATGTTGTGTCTGTCAGAGTGGTGCTGAAGGGGCTGACTGGAGGAGGGCAAGGGGTAGAAGCAGTTCTCTGGGTGTGAGGAGGTGTAGCGATGGCCGAGAAGTCTCTTCCGGCCAAAGGATACGTCTGATTTGGCAGCAGCAGAGTAGATGCAACTACAGAAAGCAGGGAAAGGAAGGTTAGACTTTCAAGATGATCCATTTTTTACCTCTAAAATCACTGCACTAGCAAGGACCAACATTACAACAGTATGTGATCAAATGTTTTATCATTTAAGGTAGAATTGGACATTAAAGATGGATGTGTGTGAGAAAAGGGATGAAAGTAGAAAGAAAATGTTATTGGTTTGGCATGTTTAAGACAAAAGAATAAAAGGCCAGGAAAGAGGAGACCCAGTGGGGATCCATTACTTTCCTCCCTCTCCCTCTGTGTTAATGATGTTCTCGAGTTTTTCCTATTGTGTTTTGTTTTGTAGGCACTTGGAAATTGCTAGTTGCCAGAGCACGCAGATAGACTGTGAGTCTGTGAGATGTTTATCAGAATCAGAATCAGAATACTTTATTGATCCCCTCAGGGAAATTTTTGTTACAGTTGCTTTATGAGATGTGGGGTTGATGGCGAAGCTTTGTTAAAGCTGGTCTGTTGCACCTTGAGTTCTGTTCGTCTGCACCAGGCTGTCCTGGCTCTCTGGAATGCTCAACGATGAGAGGCATAGACAGCTGGCGGAGGCAGGGCGATGGGTGGAGATGAGGCTGCCTCAGAGCACTTGGTGATACATGTGAACCTCCAGGTGGACGGGCGGAGATGAGTGGGGGGACTTTGGCAAACAGAGACTCATGCTCTCTGATCAGCTCCAACATCAGCACCTGGACCAGTACTGCACCTAGGACACACGTAGAGACATTAAGACATTCTTCAAAAAAATGAATAATTAATCAATTATATTGTGCTGTCTACCTCCCATGATGCTTTGTGGGTCTTCAGCTTTGGCTCGAAGGATGTTTGGACCAAACACAGTGGCCAAGTTCTGGCCACTCATCTTGTTGCTGCTGGAGAAACTCTGGACCTCATTTAGAAACCTGCGTTTTAAATGCTGAAATCAGTCAACAACATTCATTTCCAGCACCCATGTAAAGCATAAACAAACGACTGCCATTTTTTAGGAAGTCTCATCAAGTTTAACCATTAACATTATATAACATAACGCTTTTTTTCAAAACAATCAAGTACTTGAATGAAAACCTAGCTACAGTACAGACTGTCAGTCTAAATAACAAGGTGCTTACTGGCAGATAAAGTTGAGTAGATTGAAGTTTGCAACTGGCAACTCATGAAGAAGATTCCTCAACTCCCCCAAAACCTGAGGGGGGAATAATAAGAGGATGGGATTCAGGAACAGGGAAAAAAAAGAAGGAAGAAAGGACGTTTTTTTTTCTTTAAGCAACACCTTCAAAATCAACTGGCTCAGACAATTCTTTAATAATCCAACATCACTATGGAATTTTATTCCTAACTATATTTTCTCTAAAATTGGTGGCCTGAATTTTCTGTTATTATGCAATTATAATATTAGCAAACTCCCAATCAAACTGTCCAATTTTCATAAACACATGCTTTTGGCTCGGTCTTTCTTATTTAAACATAACTTCTCACCTCATCGGTATTACATTTGGCATAATGACATTCTCTTCAAAAACAAATCTTTATTTTTTGAAAACTGGTACAGGAATAATATTTTACTTGTTGGCCAACTCTTTGACATGAATGGCAGACTGTACAGTTATTCTGATTTTTTGCGAACATTTCAAATTCCTGTTTTGGTTAAGGAGTATGCAATTGTCTTTGATGCAATTCCCTCTGGAATCAGAATGCTGCTGGGAGGCATTCATTTTCCATGGCCACTGGCTCACAATATGGATTTATCTGATACTGCTGTGGGGAGTTTATGCTTTTTTGCAGTGTGTCGGACTAAAAATAAAGCAATTAGGACTTTATACCAAAAAGATATTGTTACTATTCCTTATATAATCCCATATTGGAACAGTTTAATAGAGAATGTCCCTTGGAAAAACGTTTGGTCTTTGCCTTTCAAATATATGCTTACTAATAAAGTGAGAGAAGTTCCATTTCAATTAATTCACAGATTCTACCCAGCAAAGTGTGTGATTAAACGGTATAAACCAGATATTGAATCTGAATGCTCTTTCTGTAAAACGTCAGATGAAGATATTTCCCATTTATTTTGGAAATGTTCCTACACACAGAAAAATTCTGGTCAAACGTCCTTGAATTTATCAAAACCAATTTCATTACAGATTGGTTGATTGGTGGTTGAGTTTAAGACGGATAAGGAAGGAAAATATTTCATAATTAATCTTTTATTTCTACTCGCTAAATATCACATCCATAAATGTAAGTTCAGGGGCTCTAAACCTTTCTTTCCTGTGTTTGAAAATGAAGTCAATGAATACTTGGACTCTATAAGATATTCAAAGAACTGTAAAGCTCGGAAGACTGCAGATATACTCAACACTTGTGACATCTTGTGACTGAATGATATTGGAACTCTAACTGTTAAGTGATGCTATGAATTGGACTGCTTGTTGATTAGCCTTGATGGACTTTGCAGACTCCCTGGGATATTAATTGCTTATGTATTTATTTTGTAGTTGTGTGTATGTGTATGTGTTGTTTGTAACTGCAAATGCTCTCAATAAAACGTAGAGTGTAAGCAGCTCCTCCCTCACTCCTCCCTCTTGTCTAAAATCGTCACATCCGCAACCAGGATGGCTGTGGCCGTAACGGCAAACTTGACGACGGCAGATCTCCACAAACCAATAGGGTGACGTCACACATGCGCTGTCCATTAATATACAGTCTATGGTGCCAACCTGCTAAATGTTGTTTATATATTTACTGGAGGGGAAAGTTTACATGCTACTTTATGCCATGTAAGTGGCAGCAATTAACCAGCTAAAGAAGATAGCTGATAGAATAATTATAAAAAATATATTTATTAAAAAAGGGGGCTTTGCCAATTGATTTCTGTTCAGCATCATTAATAAACTGTAAGAAATACTGAAATTATAGATAACTGTACCTTTAGAGTAATTTAAAGCGATAGTTGAGATTTTTTTAAGTTGGGTTGTATGAGGTACTTCAGTGTATTACCAACCTTTTGTTCAGTGGCTAAAATATGTTTAGCTGCTGCCCCCATCCACAGCAGTACATTGCTTAGCTTCCGTGTCAATACTCATGTCTGCTTCCCCAAACTGGGGGCGTGTTGACCGCCCTCTACTGTAGGAAATACACTTACTATGGATATGTAGGCCTACCTCAAACAACCCCACTTCAAAATATCCCAAGAGCAGTGTTTTGTTGCCCTTTGTGTTTGAGCAGGCAGGTGAGCTGAGTTAAACCACTACAGATCAGCAAAAACAAGATTTCCAGGGGGTGTTAAGCTGCTCTATGAATTGTTTGACTGTTGTGCACAGAGCTGCAGTTACCAGTGTGCGGTCACTCGACAGCTTCTGACCACAGAGCAAGAAGTCCTGGTATCGTCTGTAAGGAACCAGAGGTTCCGGCAGCTGTCTGAGGTAGAGCTTCAGCAGTGACGCCACCGTGTGGATGTCTGTGCTACTGCAGGCAAAACACACAGCAAGCTAACTTCTTTCACAAAACCTTTTTAAGAACAAGTGATCAGAAAACAGTACAGCACAAAAAACTGAGGGATTGTACCTGTCGAAGGAAGGTCTCTCCCCTGCATCAAAAGCCTCCTGCAGCTCTTTGACCAGACTGGCCTGTCCCGGCTGGCGAAACAAGCCCACTTCATGCAAACCACGCTCCCTGATGAAGTTCACACACTGCTCCACCACTAAAGGAACTAAACGTACCCCATAACGTCGCTCATATAACACCGTCTCCTCCAGACGCTGACCAAAGACCCCTGCAAGAGAGGAAGATTTTTAATAGAGCTAAGTTCCACCATCCAATCAGAAACAAGAGGTAAGGTCTTTGAAAATCTTTCACATCGCAAAAAAAGAAGAAGAACGAAACCAGAATGCAGAGTGAGACATGTAGCTGGCCTGTCATATTGCGTGTTTAGGTGACCTTAGTCTGGATCAAAGGAAGTACATTTCCAGGATATGGATGTCCCTCACCTTCAGCTCTCTGTGTGTTGCTGTTCTCAAACTAATGCTATGACAAAAAAAACAACAACAAAAAAATTTTCTTTTTAAACTTAAACTAATCTTTTTTAAACTTCGCATTAGCAAGCTACACGCTGAAAATGGCAACTTTTGAAGAAGATTTGGCCTGCTTGGCTCTGTCAGGAAATGATTGTAAATATTTACAAAGAATATGTTTACAGCATTTACTATCTAACTGAAATTATGAAATTTTTGCGATTGGTGGGGATTGCTATGGACGAAGTACACATGGCAAGGAGCAAATTACGTATAACCATGTATGCAGCTAATTTAAATAGGTAACGTTACTGTATTGTGTGGACTTTGAGGGGTGCAAGTTTTCCACCAAAACAAGGTCCTTCCTGAGACCATTTTGCAGAGCCACCATCTATGTGTTCGGAGCTTAGCACTACCCAAGACGATTGTGATTGGTTTAAAGAAATGCAAACAACCCAGAGCGTTTTTTTCTTCTATCCCAGAATGTATATGTGGTGTGGCCACAACCTAAGGTGTACTTACCTGTGAAAGGGATCCAGACCCCCTTGTTGAGGCTCTTCAGCCACTCGTCACCTTGACCGGCACTGTTGGAGAGGAAGAAATACGAGCCTGGGCTGGCCAACACGTCTCTGTTACCTGCACATACACAAACAGGGCTGTTTTTAGGGAGCTTGTCCAAGTCAAGTCTCAAGTTTTTATAACTAAGTCAAAATGCAAGCCAAGTTGCAAGTCAATCACCGCTGACCATAACAATTACGCAATGCTAATGTAGTATACTTCAAGTGCATTCAAAAGTTTTCTATTTGGTTTATTGTAATAGTGTACCTTTTTATGCTAGTGTGTTATGCTAGTAGTGGCTAATGAAGCTTTGAGCCACTACCCACAACCCCAGATTTTGTTTCACATGTAAACAGACTTTGAGGAGTGAAATTGGCACACTTCCCTTTTATGCCTTGTTTCCACACGGTTTTGTTTGGGGTCCATAACTCCGTAAAGTATACGAAGTATGCCCCCTGTATGGCATACAGTGCATACGATCCGTCCGAAGTGTGCTTCAACATACTAAATTCCAATCTAAAAAAAAGCAGGACGAGTTTCGCAAACACAATATTTAGGTTTGGTTAGGCTTAGGCACAAAACTACTTGTTTAAGAGAAAGAAAGATGGTGGTCATGGTTAAAATGTCACAATGCACATGGGTGCTAGAGGACTTTGTCAGGTAAATTTCTATAATTTTAGCAAATGCTGTCTTTTTTTAATGTGAGGTCAGTGTCATATTTTATTACCCACTTCCCCCTGAAATTTGATCCTGTCCGAATGGGGATTAAGAAAGTAACACCATGACCAAAGACATGGTGTTACAAATGACATGAATCTTAACAAAGAACAAATAAGTAACATGGGACCACTCATGTCAAATTTCTATTAATCCACACAATCAGCCACCATAATAGCGCACACACACACACACACACACACACACACACACACACACACACACACACACACACACACACACCAAATAGTCTACATTCTTTTCACCACCCCATCCCTATCTTCATCTAATTAACACATGTATCCCCATCTTCTTCCCCATCTCCCATCCTGCACCACTTTCTGTCCTCCTCAAAGTCACATCATACATATATGTATGAAACACACACACACACACACACACACACACACACACACACACACACACACACACACACACACACACACACACACAAAGTCACCTCACCTCAGATAGAAGACCCTGAGTCAGCATTTAACACATAGGCCTATCACTGAAGGGCAACACACAATCACACAAAGCTAGAGTTCTGGAGGGATTAACAAACAATATGTTGATGGCGTGTACTATATGTGTGTGTGTGTGTGTGTGTGTGTGTGTGTGTGTGTGTGTGTGTGTGTGTGCATGCGTCTCACCTTTGTGGCCTGTACTGTCATGTTTCCAGGACTTGAAGCAGCTGAGTCCCATGCTGCAGCGCTCCTGCTCCAGTTGCTATGGTAATAGTTGTAGATGCTCAGCGTAAATAAGACACAACGATGTGAACGTTTTTTGCACCTGACTTGTAAAAGTTTAGAGGGTGAGACAGCAGCGGTGCATAAAAAAACTGCATCACCTATGATTTTTCTTTCGTCACGCTTCAGTCTTGGGTCCCTATTACCGCCCAGATTCCTAGTTTTAGCTATCGGACTTAGGCAGATTGTGGAAAGTTTGTTTTTAACATCCTGGTAGATGTATGGCCATGGAGAGTTGTTCCTGGGGGGAAGAAATCTTTTTTAAAAAACAGGTTCCTGGATGGATTTAAGTGGATATAGTGTCTTTTTAGTTGATATATTTACAGAGAGGTCCTTTGTAGATGTTTAACTTTACTTTGAAGAACTTTAATGAGAGGTTCATGGTTCTTGGTGGATATAGTGCCTTAAAAAAAGAGATTCCAGTTAAATAATCAGCCTTAAAGAGAAGTGGATTTTAGAAGCTGAAACCCCTTGAAAGAGTGAGAGGATAGTTAATATTTAAAGCCTAAAGGGAGGTTCCAGGTAGTTATACAGTTCCTGGTGGGTTTTTAATATTATCATGTAGATAATTCAGCCTTAAAAAGAAATTTTCAAATGGGCGTTTACACATTTTTGAAAGGTTTCAGGTGGAGTTCCAGTTAGTTGAACTTTCTGCAGATTTTTACCCTTGCAGAGAGGTTCCTGGTGTTCATGCTAACCTCAAGTTAGCTTAGATTGACATAAAGCCTTGAAGAGAGGATCATGGTAGATACAGAACCTTAAAAAACAGAGTTTTTTTTGTAAGGTTTACACCTTAAATAGAGCTTTTTCTTGTGGATGTGGAGCCTTACAGAGAGATTTTACCTCAAAGGGAGGAGTGTCTGATGAGCACCGAGCCTTAAAGGGAGAACTTTGGATACAGGATCACACCTTTAGGAGCAGTTCCTGGTGGGCAAATTCTTGACGAGAAGTTCCAGGGTGTACTCTTCAAAAGAGGTTCTGTGTGGAAATACACTTTAAAGAGAATAACTTGAGGAGAGATTATTGGTGAATCAGCCTTTAAGCAAAGTTCTTGCTGAAGATGGAGTCACAGAGAGAGAAGGGTCCCAGGAAGTTGCAATCTTTCCCAAATCAGCAACTCTTCTTTGACTATTATTATAATATTTTCTCTTTGGAAATCTCCATTGGCTTTGGATGCACAGACAGTTTCAGTTCATTTACTCAACAAAATCAACTTTTTCCAGCATGTAGTATCTCCAGCCTCCTCAAAAACACAATGTCTCACTGGTTTCTGAAAACAATCCTGACGAATACAAGCTCAAAACGATTGAGACACATAATTTCAGCATACACATGTGCAGTGCTGCTTAGTGAGCAACACAACCTGCAAAATGTTCCAGGTTGCTTGTTGCAGAAAATTCTTCAGAAAGGATGTGTTGGTTTCTCTTGGTAGAACTTCTCTTAAACATCAGCATTTACCACAAAAGGACCATTTAGGGTGCATTCGTCCATATTTCCAGAACCCCAGACACCCGGTCTTCATTTGTCCTCTTGATGCTTTAAATGGGACAGAGAATGCCTTTCACGTGCACAGACTCAAAACTGTCTCTAAAGCACCAGGAGTAAGATGTCTGACTTTGTTTCCTTTCTTTGGAGTACATCATGATTACTTTCCCACTATATGAGACACAGGATTAGCATAATTCCACCTGTCTCTTCCTCTGTACTTCTCTCTTTCTATATTATATGTTCTGTCAGCAGCTGACGAAATGTTAAACCATCCAGACATTTTAATCTCTTTATCCTCATCTCTTCCGGCCATGAAGTCAAACTACTCCATCGTCCATCAGGATGGAGACGGTCTTAGTATTGCCTCCTGCATCCTCCCTCCTTCCTTGTCTCCCTCTCTGTCTTTTGCTGTATTAGCTCTTTAACTGGCCCTGCTCCATTTCCAGAACACAGTCTACACATCCGAATGTCCAAGTCTTCGTCATCCCCGTCCTTCTCCCCCTTCGCTCCGTCCCCTTTTTCTTCCTATCTGTCTCTCCCGTTGTCCCTCTCTTTGTCCCCGTCTAGCTCGTCCTTCTGTCTTGTTCCAACTATCCTTACCCTCTTTCTCTCTCTCTCTCTCTCTCTCTCTCTCTCTCTCTCTCTCTCTCTCCTTTTCCCAGCAGTGTGTGTGGCCCCTTGTTGCCCCCCTCCCCATTTACCTCATCAATAACCATGCTGTGTGTGTGTGTGTGAAGGGTGCATTAGGAAAATTGGTTCTCTGCGACGCAGTGCTGTTTTACCAAAGTAATCACAGCTGAGAGAGAGAGTGAGAGAGAGAGAGAGAGAGAGAGAGAGAGAGAGAGAGAGAGAGATGATCTGGCTCAAATTCTGCTGCTGCTCAAGTATGCTGCAGCACACACACACACACACACACACACACACACACACACACACACACTGTCACCATGATTCAAGTGGACATAAAAGCGAGAAAGGCTTGTCGGCCCAGTCGACTTTTGAACTCAATTAAAGTATGAGGATCTCTCTCTCTCTCTCTCTCTCTCTCTCTCTCTCTCTCTCTCTAAATACAGTCCAATTCAATAAATGAATTGGCCTAAAGTACAGTTCAGTATATAGTGTATTGCTAAAGCTTTGTTAGAATCAATACAAGCAATCAAATATTAAAAACAGTTCTATAACAACTTTATTTAGACTGTACCTGTCACTCGGCTTGTGGTGCTCAAAGCGCCAAAAAAATACATTTGAACAACTCAACAGCAATGTCTCTTTTCAGAAATCCTGACCTGGTTACTCAAGATAATCCACAGACCTAGTTGTAAGCAGTTTCATGTAGGAACTATTTGGGGGAAAATATGTATTTTTGATTTTGGGGTGAACTGTCCCTTTAATAGTTGTCCTGCCTACAGGCTAAAATACCGTATACACCAGACATATCAGCTACATCATCATAAGTGCAGCCATGTGCAGCCATGTGAACAGCCACATGTTTTCATTGCACGTTATCCCAACACCACGGGCATTAATCGAGTGCTAACAGACTCCACTCTTCTGGTTTCAGGGTTTGCTCCAATTCAGCCACAAGAGCACCAGTGAGGTCCAACACTGATGTTGGCTTATAAGGTCTGGCTCACAGTCGCTGTTCTAGTTCATCCCAAAGGTTTTGGATGAGGTTGAGAGATCAAAGCTCTGTGCAGGCCGGTCAAGTTATCTTACACTACACTGGGAAAAGAATTTCCTTATTGACCTCTTCAGGCTATACAGAGAAAATATCCAAATATTATATAAACTCACAAGGCAATAGATAATACTTATTCAGTTGGTCTGCCTGTTTGCCTGCCTCTCAATCCAAGTCCTCCAGTTCTCTAACTTAAAAGATAAAAGAGGTTGTTTGTTATTGCCTTCCAAAACAATCTATATGAGTGTTTTATGGTCTTCCAGCACTTAGGGCTGCTCGATTATGGAAAAAAATCATAATCACGATTTTTTTGTGTGGTCAATATTGAAATCACGATTATTTAACGTGTTTACTCATTGACTTTTGGAAAGATGTTACAGTTATTTAATTTAATTTTTAACAGTTAAACAAATCAACAGTGAAAACAACTTGAACTGTGAAATGACCCTTAATACTCATCCTCATTTTTTTCCCCCTCTCATTCAGAACACAAGACAAAAGAAGAGTTTACTTGCAAAACCTAATGTGCAAAATAATCGTTTCTCTCGATCACTGTCGTTGTGATTGTTAGGAGCCAAAATCGTAATAACGATTAAAAATTTGATTATTTGCACAGCCATATCACCACTATAAGGTTTGCTTAGGTCAAAAGTGCAGCTCAGGGACCCTCAGGGGTCCGTGACATTCTTGCCAGGGGGTCCGTGAAAAGTTTTCAGATTCATCAAATTATCATGATGTAAAAAAAACAACATTTGTTTAGTTTCATAGTTCAAACTATAGTATTTTAATTTTCCAATCTATAATAGTTCATAAATCACATTCTAATCTAACGAAACTTTAACATAAAACATGTGTCTACTATCTTTCTAATACATTTTAATATCTTTCTAATACATTTAATACATTTTATTTCTTATGTTCTTTCACATAACTAAGAGGTGTCAAAAATAGGCTTCATCAAATTATTTAAAGTGTCATTCATGATGGGGTCACCGGTATATTCTCTGTGTTGTAAGGGGTCCTTGGCTAAAATGAAAGATGATAATGTCTGGTTTAGGTTTTGACAGATCCCAAAGGTTGCTCTAAGATGGACTCCTACAGGCAAAAGGTGTTATGGTTAAAGGAAACCAATGTTGACTGTTGGTAGGAGACAAGATGCAATCGCAGTCTCCGTGTCAAAGTCAGACACTTTGTTAACCCCAAAATCCATCTTGACACCATAAATATTGTGCAGTTGTGTTGAACTACTTGCCCTTTTGTGTCTGACAAACAAAAAATAGGTAATTTACTGTAAGCGTGACAGACACACAACCCAAAAAATATTAACGTTGATTTGTTTGTCCATCTGTTTGTGTGTCTGATTGTGAATTGTAATCACAGCTGAGAGCTTTCACATCTGTCTGTCAATGGACCTGGCATTGGACGGCATACTCTTCATTACAAAGTGCTGTGTGCGTGTGTGCGTGCGTGCGTGTACTCTTTCACTAAATGAAATTTGTCTCCTCCTCTCCTCTTCACGTTGACTGCATGTCTGTAATGAATCACATGCATGGAAATATTGCTAACCAGGAGCAGTCAGCCTCTGTCGCTGTCGAAACAAATTGACCTCACTACGTGCATCTTCCAGAGAAAAACAGTCCAACAGCAGAGCCCTCAAGTGATCACACACAATAGCTACAGTTTAATCTCTTAAATATATAAATTATTTAATCAGGAAGTTACACTGAGATCGAGATCTCGTTTCTGAGACCCGAGTACCGAGATGAGGCCAAATTTTGATTAAATAAAATAATAAATATATTTATTAAAAACTTTTTCAGAAGAGGAGAGCACTTGTGCTTGTGATGGGGTCAGCATCTAGTTCCATAATTTGAACTATGCTAGTTAAAGGTGGGAATATTTTTATTTTTTATGTTTAGGACAGACCTGTGTTGGTGGTTGATGTGCGTCAAAGCCACAGTAAAGATTCCATCTGTCACCTTTAACGTCCACACACCAAGCTGCATTCAAACACCTGGCTGTTAAAGAGGCTGTTTACATAATTGATAAAGTTATATAGACCATGATACATACCTGCTTATCAATGACACAAATAGCAGCACATATTTCTTTGAAAGCTAAACATTGTTAAAGGTCCAATGTATATATCGCAATCAACTCTCTCGCACCACGCAGTTCAAAGTACATATTGCAGCTACGGTAGCCTTCACGCTTCAAAAAGCTGGTTTCTTGCTCTTTTCAATATCCTTTTTCTTTTTCTGGGTGAAGAAGAAGACTCCTGTTCCTGAAATTTGGATTTTGAATACGTGTGGTCCTCCACGTTTCCTTCTTCAAACTTGCTGGGGCCGGGAAGCTACAATACCCATTAGCAGCATTAGCAGTACAGTTTATCATGTGATAGTGAAAACGCGAAAGGCAGAGCAGTATGTCCTGTGTGTCCCTTACCGGCTAACGTATTTCAAAATGGCGCATGAATATGGAACCCAGTTCATGCGAATACAAATGTAAAATTTCAAGCCAAAAGGAATAATTGTAATTGATGGTGGTGGTAAATATTACATATAACGGGCAACACAGATAATTCATTTGATAATGAACAACTAAACACGTTACACACTGGACCTTTAAGTGACTTTGGCTGTTAGCCTTCGTATCTTTAGTGTGACTGGTGCTTTTTAGATAAATGTATGCTAAATATATAGAAATATCTTAATTAAGACAACATAATAAAAATGCCACAGTTAGGCTTCCCGTTCTTCGCTTTCCAAGCTGCCTACTTTGCTGAAAGGTATTTGCAATTCATTACCTATTAAAACTTGAATATTAGAAATGACGTACTGAGAAACAAAATCTGATTGTACCAGTGAGTAAAACTTGACAGTCAAGTTAACAAGACTGGATTTACAGTAATAGTCATTCGATGATTGTGCCAAAGCGATTGAGAAAAACTGTAATATGTAAAGTTAACTAATGTTAACTAATGATTTATCGAAATGTTCGAAATACACAATGTGTTAAATGCACATTGTTGTTGTTGTTCTTCTATGCAGTCAAGTGGTATGTTATTAGATGTTTACTGTTGCAGTCAGTCCCTCATCACCAACAATTTGCTGCACTTCAGGCCACACACCACTGATGTCACTGCAGGAACTTTGGCAGCTGATGGAAATCACCACAAAATATTTTGTTGTGAGGGTCTGTGAGGCGTCTAACTTCCTGCCTGTCTGCTTCATCGTTAGCCATGGTCTTTAAATGTTAATTATAGTTGTGTGGTCAGATTTAGCCCTGTTGCAGGTTGTAAAACTAAATATGTTTTATTGTGAAAACATGACCTTTAACTGGAAACCCACTGCATTTTAAAGGGAAGTTACAGGCTGGTCATTGCGTACTTTGGTTGCTCACCAACTTTACTTCAGCACAGTGAAACTACTTATAACTATTCTTTTCTGACCCAAGGTGAGCAAGATAAAAAAAAGAAAAAGAATGTCATTAAGGCTACGTTTAAACAGTTGTGTTTATCAAATCAGTTATTTAAGACAGACTTTCCAAACTGTTATTTGCAAGGGATCCGATCGGAGTTGTTTGTCCCGACAGCAATAACCTGCATGGTTTGCTGTGGTAACAACATAGTCAGCACTAACTACGTAGTTACACTGGCGACGCAGCTTTCCAACACAGAAGCATGAGAAATGCAGGTCCATCTTTTGTCAAGTCGCAGTGCAGAAATCACAGCAGACAAACTCAGCAACTGTGGTTGCTAGCCTATTGGATTCCGGGTCATGTCTAGATGGTAACCAGAGGTTTGTAAAACTCTTGTGATGTGGTTGAGGTTAGGCATTGTCCTTGAATGGCTAAGGTTAGGATAGGTCGTCATGCAGCAAGTCTTGCTAGAGTTTTCACAAATCTGGGGTTAACATCCAGACACACCATGGATTCTGCTCAGCAATTCCATCAGAATGGATTTGTGTCTTGTGGTTGTGTGTCACATTGTGAGTGGCGCAAGATACTCTGAAATCCGATTTAAGCGACCAGAGTGGCCAGACTGAGACGCATCTGTAGAAATCCGTTTGGACTTGATTTGCAATTCTTGTGGTTTGCTGTCCAGACTTTCTAAAAATCAATCTGGATATTTCAAAAAACGGATTTGGGATGGTAGTCTGAACAAGGCCTAAACCCTTAATGAAGAGTATGAGTTTTATCAATACAGCGCTAGATGTAAACATTAATGGCATCCTCCTCAGCTGAGCTGTATCAAGTGAGCTAGCAGTATCTGTCAGGCGTTGTTATGGAACCCACGCAACTTCTAGGAAAGTCCCGCCCTTCAATAGCATTCACACACTACTTTTGGCCAGGCGTCCATGCTCACGCAAGGTAAAGTAACCCGATTTGTTCAGGTCCTATCCCCTGACCAATCGGCTATCCTAACCTTAACCACTCGAGGTCAATGCCTAACCCCAACCAATCACGCTGCTTCGTAGGGCGGGCCTTTCCTAGAAGTTACGTGTGTTAGCCGAGAAGGACTAGCCCGTCTGCCATGAGTACACTTCCTTCTGCGCTGTGATACAGTTGGCGGGTGTAGTTCGGTAGAATAAAAATAGTTCCTACATGAAACTGCTCACAACCAGGTCGTGGATTATCTTGAGTAACCAGGTCATGATTTCTGGAAAGAGACATTGCTGTTGAGTTTTTCAAATATATTTGTCGGCGCTTTGAGCACCACAAGCTGAGTGCCATCTAGTTCCATTATATTCGAGAGGAGGCAGACATCTCTACGGCTCCAACACTGGGCAACTCACACCAAAACAATCTAGATTCATAAATACAGTAGCACTACAGGTAGGAGGAAAAATATGTATTTTTGATTTTGGGTTGAACTGTCCCTAAATGAAGTTGTTATAGAATAAATGTATGGTTTAGCCTAAACTTTTCATAACCAAATAAAGAAAAGTTATATCACATTGAATCTCAAGAGTGAAAACAACATTGCTCCAACCGATTTTAATGACACTGAAACAAAACAACATACAACAGTGTAGGACCAACAGTTTTATACCTGGCTCTGATATGAACTGTGATGACCCTGTGTTCACATATGTTTCTTTGGCTGGAGTGTACAGGTGTTAACTTTTCTTCATTGACACTGTTTTTGTAATAACCTTGCACCTACGTGATGTACGTTTAACTTCCCTTAAAAACTATGTTCCTCCATCACACAATCTCCTGCATCATTTTGCATCAACAGTGCCAAATCAGACACAGTACACTATGTTTTCTCCTGCGGGATGAAAGAAGAGCCCCTGCTGGGTCAGGCCAGGGGTCGAGGCTAGAGCAGCTCCCCGTGTCCCTTTTCACTGCAGCTGGCTGAGGATTTTACAACCTAGAAGTGCGCAGGAATGTTCACGTCTTGGTTTTCTGTGGGACATAATGTTTTATTGCACGGACGCCATTTCTCTCTCTCCTTGTTTGGCAGCTATGCATCGTGGCAACAAGTGTTGGCAGATTGGTAGGGAGAAGATGAAGAAGAGGAGGGAAAATTTCTTAAACAGACCAACGGGAGACCAAACAGCAGCGAGCCAGAGAGGAGGAGAAGCGGAGGACGTCACAGCTTCAATTGCATAGTCAGGTAAGCAAAAAAAAACACTTTCACTAAACACAGCAATGCAAGTCTAGACTAGGAACCTGACATTGCATCAACAGGGAGTTGCCCTAAAGTTGCCAGTAATTGATTTTCATGATAATATTCAAAACTTTCAGTTATAAACAAGTATATTATAGCTGCTTTTGCTCGGATTGTAATAAGACCAAATCAGTTTCTGTGTTTCAGTATCATTGGCATGCTCCATTAATTAGTGCAGCTCTTATGTGTGGTTAGGCATAGTGTTCATTGTTCGAGCTATGTGGGCTGTTGTTAGATTTCATCTAAATGTATTTTAAGCCATATCAGATTAACTGTTATCTAAAACTAATAGGGCTGAATAATCCCCTTCAATTAAAGGTATCAGTCACCTATCTCAACCATCTGGATTGAATTTGATCACATACCATTCAAAGTAGCGCCAAAGCTTTAAGAATCAAAAGGGCCCGAGGAGAGTGATTTCAGACTGTCAGTTGTCCTACACTTGGGTCCAGAGCAAAAAAAAACTGTCCTTAGTAGAATTGTAGGCTTTAGTTATTTGTTAAAACCAGAGTTCATGTTTTCATGGTGGGAAACAATAAAAAGACACTAACACAGACAACAACAATTATGAAAGAAAAAGAGTCTGGCTGAGAGTTCTAGCAGCACACTTTACATACTGCAGATGAAGAAAACCATGTCTTAAAACATCTTGATGCATAGACATGGAATGAAAAGGTAAAATAAAATGGAGCTAAAAGGAAAAGTTACAACTCTGTGAAACATCAGGAGAGAAGTCAATAATGAATCAACCAGTACGAGACACACCTAAATCGGAGAGGTACAATGTGATGTTCTGTATTGTGGAACCTTTTGGATAAAAGCAATCCAATCAGTTTAAAATTTGGCAGCTATGTTGCAGAACTGTGTTATGATTGCAAAAACAAAATGTTCAGGATAGATAAAAGTGCTGATTTAATGGCTCCGGCTCCATTGCAATGGCAGAATTTATAGTCATCGGCGTAGAAAGAAATTGTAGAAATGATATGATACAAACGTCATCAACACACTTGCTCTCTGTGAATTCTCCGGACAGTGACCTGCTCTATTACACATGGGCTGACTTGGACATTACATAGACTTTGTACTCGGGAGCTTGCAGGGTAAAGTCTGTTTAATGCCCGGTTCAACTGATTCAAAAATGTGCGTTCACACATACAGCTCCTCCGGGTAAAGTCTGGATACATTCAGGGTTCCAGTGTGTGAAAGGGGGCTTAAGAGTCTCTAAAGGGGTGCTTGAGGCTCTGTAAGTGGTGCTTACCTAGAAACCCAGAAGGTTTAAAACTTTTGTCCACGTTAGTTTAGTGTGCTAACATTTACTAATTAGCACTAAGTACAGCTGAGGCTGATAGGAATGTCGTCAGTTTTGGTCATAAATGAAAGTGTTGGACAATTTGAAACTATACAAATTATAATTCTGACCTGATGATGGAGAAAGTTAAATAGTTAAGGGATCACCAAAGTTATTACAATTCAAATAAAGTGCGACCACAATTTATAATTCATAAGGGAACATAAATGTGTGAACCACATTTCATGGCAATCCCATTCCCATACAGGCAATACTTGCCGAGACCACTCAAAACCAAATGTAAATCCTATGGTGTTGCTAGAGAACAAAGTCAGGGGATCCCTAGAAGTAATTTGGATAAATCATTTGGGAACCATAGATAACTGTACAAAACCAATGTATCTTGTTGAGTAATTTGACTGGATAAGTGAAAAGTTTGACCTGCTGGTAATAATGATGATAAGGCTCTTTCCTCATTTCCACTCTATAAAACCGAAACATTACAGGCAAGCATTGATTCCTGAAGAATACCACACACGATTTGCAGAGAAGGCCTAGCTCCATGTGCCAGGCAGTCCAGAATTTAAAGCATTTCTGTGAACTAGTTCTAGACACATCAAGTCTATTGGTGGCTTGTATTGGTCTCCCTTGTTTTGCAAGTTGTATGCACTTCTCCAGTCCGGTCAGTGGTTGGTGAGTAGTGAGTGTTAGAGGATCTTAAGTGAGTGACAACGGTCTTGCATGTTGTCAGCAGGAGTGAGTCATCCTCAGCGTGGATTTACAGTCGATCAGAGACAGCTGAGCCGTGACGCATGGTTTAACACTCACATCGTCGGCTATAAAAAGCAAAGCCCCTCTGCATTATAGGCCATTCAACCAAAATATCTAAATATTTCAATAACAGCTCAGTAAAAAAACAGGTTATATATTTTAAAAAGCATAAAAAAAAAAATGACAAACTATTTATTTCAATGTATTCATTTGAAAGGAAAATTCTTGCTAATTCCTTACTTTCACCTTCTTGGAAAATAAATAAATTGGAATTTGCAAATCTGGCATTTTCTGCAGGTTGTAGGTGGCATTGACATTTAACATCTGTTGCAAAGGTAAAAAAAAATAAATAAATAAAAAATAGATAGATATACTGAAGGAGTGGAAGAGGTGATGAAAAGATGAATAAGAAATAATGTGGAGGGAGAGAGAAACCCCCACTGTGAATGGCATGTATGCTATTTGTGGAAGAGGTGACAGGGAGGGGCAGAGAGAGAGGTTTTCATGGCATGACGATTTACTAGAAGCAAACTGTAAGCTTGTAGACATATTGTCAAGATGTCAATCTCTAGTT
This sequence comes from Sander vitreus, assembly GCF_031162955.1. Taxonomy (NCBI): domain Eukaryota; kingdom Metazoa; phylum Chordata; class Actinopteri; order Perciformes; family Percidae; genus Sander; species Sander vitreus. Next base: position 7,692,627 of record NC_135867.1, read on the forward strand.
GAAAACCTGATTTACTTGAATTAAAAGACAGAGTTCATAAGATATGTCTGGCCATATGCTATATTTTTCTTCAGACTAAAACCAACACTGATTTGATTCTACTACAAGTATTGCCTGTGTATCCAAAGCTTGACATGGCTCATACATCTGTGCCAGTGTCCATTGTTTGTCTTTATACTATGAAAAACACATTTGTGAGCCATGACTGCTGCATTGAGTGACATGTTCCTTCATGGCCATGGTCACACTAGTTCATTTTGAGCATATAGTACATACAGTACGCTGCCCTGCTGCTCGAGCACTATATGCTGAAAATAAATAGTCTATTATGCAGTATTCACTCCTCTTTGAGTAATGTTTGCTAAAAAGTACAGTGCCCAGCTGAATACAAAAATTGCCTAGCCCTTTTAAAAATGAAACTACATATTTGAGAACTGTTCGTAAAATTGTGAGTCTTCAGAAGTTGCATATTTTAATAATAGCTAACTTTAAATCAAATCACATGAATGTCATGTCATCGTTGCTTCGTTCATGTATTTCTATGTCCTGTTGATATAATACTGTAAACATTATATTCTATTTAATTTTGCCATATCCGATGACTGCTTTAAAAACCTAGTTTCCCCACAGGGACTATTATAGTTTCATGTTATCTCCTCGCCCCTCTGGAACTTGACCTGTTGGCTGGGGGGTCGTAACTAAGCCTTTTCCTAAAGGCCAGGGAAAGATAGCGATAGACCCAGGGGATAGAGACACCAATAGGTTTGTAGGTTGGAGGATGTAGCACTATGTATAGCTTTGGAAACAGGGGTTGAAGGAGACAGATAAATCTTTGTCCCTGTTGACCAAAGGCAGTGGAGGAGGGAGGGTTTGAATACCAGGCAGAGGACAGAGGAAGAGCTGTGTTTCTGCACCTTTCTCTGCAGCCAAATGAGACATTTAAATTGAATTGATTTTGTTTAAATTTAAACGTTTCCACCTTTACAAAGTGTGGCAGAACAGCAGAGAACAGAAAAATACCAGAGGAAGACACTGAAGAGTTTGTAACCTTTAGGATCCATTCAGGTGCCGCAACAGATCTCGTAAGTTATAATGCTCCCTCTAAATATTTGTAGAGGCACTTTGCTTGTAAGCGTATGGAACAGCATGACGTTAATCGAGTTTTGATATTCAAGGAATGCATTTTTTTGTCTTCTTAACTAAGGTTGGCAATAAAGTACAGTCGTTGAGTCTGTCGGTCCAATTTAATCCAGTATCTTGATCATTATTTGATGGATTTCTGTGCCATTTTGGTGCCCAGAGAATAAATCCCAATGCCACTGAGATATAGAAAAAAATTACCGTTAGCATACTGAGGGGAACTTTGTCATTACAACCACGAATCTATACAATAGCAATGTTGTCTGTCCATGTTTTACGCATACTGCAACTTTGGTACTTACTTACTGTAAGCCTTGTTTGCCTGTGTGTTTCTTCTTCTTATATGTTCAGTATTCACCAGACCTCCAGAGGCTGGAGCAGAGGGAGCACATTGGGGTTACAGAGCACAGTGTGTCGAGCATTACTATGGGCAAGAAGGACAACGTATACAGGTCTTGGAGCGGTAACCTTATTTTCTTTCTTATTTTTTTTAACTTATATTTATGTCTAGTGCAGCTCACACTGAGTCAGTAGGCCATGTAGGCGCGTCTTACTCAAGGACACTTCAACAAGTAGTATGTGTATGAGAAGAAAACAGTAAAACATTGTAAATAGTCCACTGTTTCTGTGCATTAACTGCTCATACCTAACCCATACCTGCTCATTATTATTCATCTTAGGGTGACAGTTAAAAGGAGTTTTGGAAATCATGCACGTTCAGTTATACTGCAAGAAAATAAGAACATTGAACATAAGCTCTGCTGTTTACCTCTTCATTAGCAACAGCCTGTTTGATTTTAACAAACAATCTCATCAAATAAGTATACAGTAATATCTAATATCTATCAAATGTACTCACGCAGCAGTAAATCAACTCTCTGTCTTTCTTTCTGCTGGTAGATGGTGATGACCCCAAAACAGACGCTCATGCTGACAGAAAGACTGGAAGATTCAACCAGAGGACACCCGGCAGCTCCTTAGAAACTGGTAACTCGGTACGACTCTCTTCCTGCTGTTTGTCCTCCTCTGATTTTGATCTTTTGTCACAGTTTGGATGGAAATATTTCCCAGGTCATTGGTAAATAAGTGTTGTTTGGACTTCAGGTAGACACATCAGCTATAAAACTAGAGTAACCAAAAATATGGGACTAAATCTTTTAATCTTTTTTTTATTTTGTTCAACTGTTTGCTAGATATTGTGAGAGCTTTCTATAGAGAGACACATTCATTACCATAAAATCTGACTCTCCTATTTCTTATATGATTTCATCTTTGAATTATTTTTGGGGGGTTCTTGACACTTGAAATGGTTTTATCTGAGGTCAGAAGTGAACTCTCCCTGCTTTCCTTGCTCTTCTTTGGTGTGATTTAAGTTCAAACTGTCACCCATTGGAAACTAATGTGTTTCAAATTGTCACCCTGGCTTTCTCTTGCACTGTCTTGTCCATATGTCTTGTCGACCTGTGTGTCACCATGCACACCCCATCGCTTCGTCTTCCGTTTGTGGCATGTGTCAACACTAAACTCAGCCTGAAGACAACTCGCTCCAGCTTGAATGTGCTTTTCCTGGTGACATGGCTGTCACTGCTGATGATGACGGAGTGAAGAAGAGTCACATAGGAAAGAGCTGTGAGGACAACGAAGAGGGACACCTGGACTATCACATCGGTCTTGTGATGAAAGAAAGATGTACTCGACACCAGCCTTTGTCTTGTCCTTGTTATAGCTTTGATGTTTTTGAAAGATTTTCATATTTAAAGGAGCAGTGTGTAGGATTTAGTGGCATCTAGCGGCAGGGTTTGCAACCAACATAATAATAATAATAATAATAATTCATAAAATTTTCTATAGCGCTTTATCATAGACACTCATTGCGCTTCAGGGTTGGGGGGGGGGGGGGGACTACTCTCTACCACCACCAATGTGTAGCACCCATCTGGGTGATGCATGGCAGCCTTACGACGCCAGACGCTCACCACACATCAGCTTGGTAGAGAGGGAGGGGAACATGATTTTAGTGGTGGGGGAAATGGAGCACCCAGAGAAAACAGACACGGGGAAAAATGCAAACTCCACACACAAAGGCCCACTACCTTCTTGCTGTGAGGCCACAGTGCTAACCATTGGGCCACTGTGCTGCCTTACGTAATACCACTTACATCACCCCTCTCTTTCCACGCGTGTAGTAGAACCTACAGTGGCTTCAGGTAAAAATGTGAAAGCCCTCTCTAGAGCCAGTGTTTGGTTTGGCTGTTCTGGGCCACTGTATAAATATGGCAGTGTAACATGGTGGGCTCTCTGGAAGGGTGGTGTGTAAATGATAACCCTAGACCTCAGCCATCTAACCATAGCCATTCGAGGTCAGTGCCTTTCAGGTGATTATACACTTATGACATTTTTTATTCCACTGTGGCCAATAGATCCCCCTAAATCCTACAATCCACTGCTCCTTCAAGATAGGAATAATATATTTTTGGCCTCCTTCACATAATCCTTTTGTGATGGGTAAAATATTCTCTAATTTTTTTGGATTTACATTTGCCTTTTAAGACATTGCTGCTGACACTGTTAAACCAATTAAATGTCTGTCTGTCTGTCCTTCCCAGATGAGGTGGTATCCACACTGGGAGTAGGAGCCTTTGGAAAGGTTGTGGAGTGTATTGATAGAGACAAGTAAGCCTGCATGCTGATTGAACCTTGACCTTCTAACTAAAGGATGGCAATACTGCTCGTGATAAGTTTCTCAGATTCAAATCTGTATCTTAGGACTTTGTTTTTGTCTCCATCCACCACGATGCAACATATCCTCATATCGTATGATATCTTACGAAACAATGTGCCCACTTTTTCGTGCGGAATCCTACGAATGTCCAACAGCACAAGCAATCAGTACACCTGTGTGAGCCTCTGCAGTGCAGAACCTGTTTGGGCAACAAAACTACTTGTCTAGGTTTAGGAAAAGATCGTGGTTTGGGTTCAGACAAGTATGTTTGTTGCTTAACTTACATATTGTACATGCAGTGGTTAAGTATGCAAGTTACGTAACAAGAATAAGTTGAAATAGGCCAACGTTGACTTTTGATTTCACAAGGTATGCAATAGCGGTCTCCTGAATGAAAGATGTGTTTTTTTGACTGATCCATCCACCCATACCTCCTCCCTATGCGGACTTGCTCTTTATACTACGTTGCCTGACTTCCTTAGAGGCAGCCCTGGATGTCCTGGCTGCACGATTACGTGGGTTATATATTAATTAAATAGGAAAGTATAAGTATGAACAGTGAATAAGAACAGCCTGCATGACAATATCCTGAATTATTAGCCAACAGCCTGAAACCAGAAACAGTTTAATCATCATGTAAACTGCAGAAGAATTCATTTTTGTGGCATAAATGCAGTTACTTTTCAGTACTTGCAGTATTTTTTTTCTGCATGTCTGTGTACACCTGTTTGTATGTTCAACAGAAAGGACCATGTGGCTGTGAAGATTGTGAGGAACATTGAGTCTTTCCGTGAAGTAGCGAGGTCTGAGATTGCAGTGCTGGAGGAGATCAACAACCTGGATGATGACAACAGATTGTAAGTGTAGTTGCAGCAGTCCCGTAAATCCTGGGGGGTGAATTTCTCCTCTAAAACCATTCAATTTTATCTATCATGTCCTTGTATTAGCTATGGGCTAACACAAATGCTACACCTCATGTTTATGGATCATTGACTCTCTCCTGCCAGTGCCTGTGTGAGGATGCTGGACTGGTTTGAGCATAACGGTCACATCTGCATCGTGTTTGAGCTGCTCGGCCTCAGCACCTTTGACTTTCTCCAACAGAACAAGTTCCTGCCGTTCAGTGTGGAGCAGATCAGACAAATGGCATTCCAGATCTTCAGAGCCGTCTGCTGTGAGTCAAGTTTGTGTGTTAGCTTCTTTCTACCAGGCATGTGTGACCTTTGACCCGTGATCTTGTCATTATTGATAACTTTTCATGGTGGAGAACTAAGGAAAAAAAGGAAGGCTTACGATCAAAAAAAAAGAAACAATCAACGGTGAGGACAAACACGGATCACAATTGGTGTAGCTTTTCCTTGTTGGGAGAGCAATGACAGAAGAGCAGGGACCAAGGGCAGATAATATGATCTTATCTGACGACTCCATTTGTAAGGTTTAGCCCCATGGTGGAAGGAGGAGACATGGACTCAATTCTTCACCTGGTGCTTTGATTTATTTCTTCCCCATTCACAGGGGAAGTGCAGTAGTGCAAAGATGAATTACTACAAAAATATCAAAAATAACAAAAACCAAACAAGGAAACTAAGTACAAACTATTCAAATTATCATACCAAACAAATATTAAAGCCTGCGCCTGCGCCTGCGCCTGCGCCTGCGCCTGCGCCTGCGCCTGCGCCTGCGCCTGCGCCTGCGCCTGCGCCTGCGCCTGCGCCTGCGCCTGCGTCCTTCCAGGCCAAAACCATTCTGCCCCAGGAACCTCTTCATCCTTCCTTTATACCTGAAGCCCCTCCTACAAGACAAACCAAAGTTAATTGGAAATCAATCCAACCCCATCATGTTACCTCAACATTCCAAAACATTTCTGGCTACATTAATACACAATATACCAACTATAAAACCAGAAATTAAATGTTACATGCTGAACAAGTTTCTCAAAACAGAAAGCTTTAGGCACTCCAGTACCCCCCTCTGTACTGGCTTACACTTGGACCGTTCCAGGTCTTCCCCCCTATAAATTACACCAAACTCTGTCACTTCTTGTTTGCCACTTCGTCCCAGATCCCTGCTTGAAGATGAGAACAGGTGAATGAGACATGCAAACATTTGGATGACCTTGGGTAAATCCAATAACCTAAAATAAATAACTTGAAATTAGCTGTGTATGTGTCGTATTTATCAAATCATGATTTCTACTCTTTCGACTAGTACTAAAAGGAAATAACATGAATTGACAAGCCATGTGTCCACTGATGCTAGCCCACATGCTAATGGTAATTCTAATGCTAACAGTCCTATGCTAATGCTCATGCTAGGGTTAGCTTAGCATGCTAGGACCAATGCTACCACTGGCTTAATTGAAGGCATGGGGTAACCCCTTGACTCCATCACTCTGCCTTTTCTTTCCCTCTGCCCTTATTTGCGCGCAAGGACTTGAAGAGATCGCTCCTGGGGGCGGTGGAGATGCAGCTAGCTCACCTAAGCATGTGTTGACAGTATTTGTGTAATTACTCTCATTGCCAGAGGGGGGAAACAAAAGTTCCATTCTGCATGTTTACTGTAATATATTGGTAAAAACATAAATATCTTAAATACTTATATTTTCCACATTATGAGGTTTGACTGGCACTCTTTTAATTATATAATCTCATTGCGCCCTCTTCTTCTGCAATGGTTTATTGCCACCAACTGTTTAGTTCAATGCTCAATGTTTTTGTGTGTTTCACAGTCCTGCATCGTAACAAACTGACCCACACAGACCTGAAGCCAGAGAACATCCTGTTTGTCTGCTCTGACTACGACCTGGAGTACAACGATGTGATGGTAAAAGTTCGTAAAACAAATAATACATGTAATGCTCTCATTTCAAGGTCTGTCATGTAGTGAAGGATGTTTCGTGTGTGTGTGTGTGTGTGGGGGGGTGTTTACAGGAATGTGAGGAGAGGAAGCTGAGGAGTTTCGATGTGAAAGTGGTGGATTTTGGCACCGCAAAATTTGACCACGAAGACCATGAATCTGAGGTATCAACACGCCATTACCGAGCTCCAGAGGTCATACTGGGTATATATATATATACACACACACACACACACACACACAAACTAAATTTGCATGTCAAATGATCTATGTTTTTTGTTTAAACTCTGTTTGTGCACAGATCTGGGCTGGAACCAGTCTTGTGACGTTTGGAGTTTGGGCTGCATCCTAATGGAGTTTTACCTGGGACGTACACTCTTCCAGGTACACACACACACACACACACACACACACACACACACACACAGACACAGAGAAATAATTCTATTTTTTTCCCCCTGCCTGTCTGTTGTTTCAGACCCATGACAGTAAAGAACATCTGGCCATAATGGAGAAAATCCTGGGACCGATTCCCCCCCACCTGCTGAAACAGACCAGGTATACAGGACACATATATAAGGGCGAGCAGACTAGCCCAACTATCCATTTCTCTAGAAAGATCCTCCCTGGCTCCCAAAGTTCTCCCAGGCCAGTTAGGAAGTAATCTGGGTCAGCCTTACAGTTGTGGAGGCATCTAGGAGGCATCCTTATTTGGTACTGATCTGAACTGATCACTTCTGCCCTCACATTAACTGTACTCTGGAATTGCACTTCCTAAATGCAACCCATAAGCCAAGTTTCTATTCAAATATAGCACAATTGTCTGTGTTTCCATCCACTTCTGTCGTGCGAAAAGTTTAAAAGATGCTACAATCACATAAAAATTCTTTACATAGTGTTTGTTTAGACTAATTTAGAGGATTGTGTGCCTGCAGGGAAACAACAAAACATAGCAGCCGTGAGCATTGTTTCCATCAGTTTCCATGATGATGGGTGTTTCCTTCTTATGACTGAAAGCACCACAGGTTATCTGTTTATGCCTTTTTCTTAATATGCTCTCCACGGCTGCAAATGTGACTTGAAATTGAGTGCTGGTGGGGAGGATGTAAATCTATCTTACTTGCAACTAACTACCGAATGACTCGTGTGTATGTGCTGTATTGTGTGAAGAAAGCAGCATTACGTGCACAACGGGTGTCTGAACTGGGAGGAGCCAAGCTCCTCTGACGAATACATCTGGAAACACTGTATGCCTCTCAAGGTACATAGATCAGCCAATCAGCTGCAGCCATGAGATAGTAGCAGAAACTTAGAGTAACTGTCGGTTTCTCAGCAGTACATGCGCAAGAAGAGCGAAGAGGAGAGTCAGCTGTTTGACCTGATCGGCTGCATGTTGGAGTACGACGTCTATAGACGGATCACCCTGGAGGAGGCACTATGGCACCCGTTCTTCAGCCCACTGAGGATGCAGAAGCCGCGCAGCTAGCACACGCATAAACACACACACACACACATATTCAACATATGCCTCAGGCTGTTAAGCAATGCAATTACTAGACTGGGTTTGTAGTTCTGAGTTGATGAGTTGAAGATTTTCAGTTTCATTTACAGTCATAACAGTTCTACAGAGCATTCCTGTCTACTTGAAATCAATTTGAAAACATGCCGTAATGATCCATTTGCATGTCACTGTAAAGAAAGTCAAGTGTAATGCGTGTATGCGAGTATTTTATTGTGTTTTCCTTTATTGATTCTTAGTCATTTTTGTCAGCAGTTTAATAAATATTTTACATTTTGGTGTGTCTTAATTCTGCTATATACAATGAATTTCTACTACGTTTTTGCTTGTGATCATACATCATCAGAGGTGGGCAGAATATCTAAACCCTTACTTAAATTAAAGTATGAGTATGAAGTATGTTGATTTCTTGTGTACTAACAGCAAAAAAAAAAAAAACAGGATGCTAAAAGATTAGTATATGCTGTATACAGTTAGTATGGATGGGCTAGTAATGGGCACAGGGCTATGGGTCTAAAGTGTCAGGGCCCCCCTGGCCTTCACCTGCAAAATGTCACTCGAAGAGACACACACCGACCACGAAGAGATTTAAAATGACCACAAAGAGACACAAAAAACTCCAAAAAGGGGCTAAACACAAAACGACAGCAAAGAGATACAAAACAAACACAGACTCACAAAATGACCACAAAAAGACAAAAAATTACCAAAAACAGACACAGAAAGAAAACAAAGTAACCACAAAACGACAAAAATGACACTTTACGACTACAAAGAAACACAAAACGACTATAAAGTCTTGTGTGGGAGTGTTTGCATTATTCCAAGGTGGGAAGACTGTGATATGTTCAAACTACAGGCTCTTTTTAGATGTATGCACAAAGAATGCAGCATGATCTTGCAGGGCTCTGCTGAAACCCTTTATGTATAACAACATGATGTAAAGAAAAAAAACAATTGGCAAATTAGCTCTATTTCCAGCTCAGGGTTTATGTAGAAGATGCAGTCTGTCAGTCTAAAGTAATTGTTAGCAATATAACCTAGAACTCCCTGACATCATCTGGTGAAACTGCACTGTTGATACAGGCTGCTGACATGCAAAGTGGACAATATTTATCAAGATTTAAGCAGACGAGGAAGTTTCCATGACTGAATAGTTATCCAGCTATGAAATATTACGTGTGCAATAGCGACCGCTTGGATAAACTGAAGGCTTGCCTGCTGTCTGGGAACCATCAGTTTAAAGCTACTAAATCAAATGACTGTTATAAAGCAGTATAAAACAAAGCAGGTCCGGGGGCCAAGGCACACAATTTTTACATAATGCCATGGCCAGTCTGGCTCATTACCTTTGCTGCATGTTATCTTTGATCTGTTATGAGTCAATCTATACTTGACACAAAAGAGGGACCAAAATCCAAACGCCAAAAGATGGAACTCAAAAAGTGTTTATTTTCTGGTGGTAAACGTGGACATTAAACAACTTCATGAATTAAGGTAGCCCACATGCATGGGCGGATTATGAGACAATGAGACTATTTTTGTTGTTTTGCGTGTCATCTTTTTTATTATCTATCTTTGTGGTTTGTTACACATCTTTCTGTGGTTTTGTGTCTCTTTATGGTCACTTTGTCTCTTTGCATTTGCTTTGTGTCTATTTGTGGTCGTTTTATGTATCTTTGTAGTCATTTTACATATCTTTGTGGACGGTATGTGTCTGTGGTTTGTAGGCATCCATGCCTACATGAATGCAACTTTAGTTTTGGTATCGTTGAGCTTATGTCCAAAATGATTGTGACTCCTCATTTGGTAATTTGGCACTGGCACTTTAACTGAGCTGCTTGTTAAATGTATAACTTATTTTATTTTAAATATTGATACTAGATACATTTTACTTTTTATTTGCATATTTCTTTTTTATTTATGTCTTTTTATAATTGATTCATCTTGTGTTAAATGTTTTGTAATTTTGACACTTGTTCAGTGTTTCTCTTTTATCAAAGAGTGCACCCAAACAAGTTCCTAGCAACTGTCAATTCACAATTTAATCTGCAATCTTGATCTAGATCTATCTTGACTTCATGTTGTGGTGTATTTTAGGAAGGCAGTGACCAGCCAAAAACCCAAGTGCAGGCAAAACGTAGCCCAATCAGAGACTAGAACCTGTCCAAAGCATCATAAAAGTATTCCAATTTTTAATTTTCACTTAGGAAAGGGCTAGAACTTCACACTCCATGGAGAACAGAACACTAATGGCACTGTCACTGCAGAAAAATGAATTCAACTTAAATTTCTCATTCTTGGTAGTTGGTAGTAATTCTTAAGCAAAAATCTATTTTATATTCAACTTAAGATTTTTTTTACTTTGAACTCATTTTTCAGCCCACTTTCTTGTGGGTTTTTCCCTATGAAGCACATGTCCTCTGCAAGTCTCTGCGGGATATCAGACTTGCAGTAAGTGTGCATAAAGGGCTGAAAAAGTCAGTAAGCACCCCCCATGCACTGATTTCACAGTGGGACAGGCCTGAACCCTTGTGGACTTATCAGAAAACGCATGTCAAAGTCTGTGAAACTGGACCGTTGAACTCTTTAATGCCGCTTACTGCCACTGACCTCTGACCCCTCTGGTTTCACTGGGAACTATGAAACAAATGTTTAAATTATACTGTAGTGCTGTCACTATTACGTGCCTCCTATTTACTGTCACTAAACTATAGCCATATCCAGTAGCATGGCTAAAAATAAGTCATAATAAACCAGAATTTTCCTTGAATGCTGCATATTTGTTGTGTGTTCACTAGCAATATATTCTACATATGCATGAGTACAAACACATGGTGATAGATGGTCTGAAAACAAAAAAGAAAGGGAGAGAAGGTTTTAATTTTAAACTTTATTAGCTGTCAGATCGGGCCTTGAGGAAATGGGTCACAACGGGCTGAGGCCCATGTAGTATTGTGTGCATTTGAGATGGAGCAAGACAGGACTTTTCCGTGTGAATTATAATAAGTGTTGCAAATTTAATTTGGAAAGTAATACTTTATATTTTTACTTTTGAAAATCACATTGATAATAGCCATGTTTTGTTGCCACTGTTTCTCTGGTTTCCCAGATTCTTTCGCTCTATGGTGTTTTAAGCACCCAACGTCGACTTCAAGGCACCTAACCATAACCTTAACCATTGCCTAATCCTAGTGCTTTCCAGGCAGCGCTGCCTGGAAGACGACGTTGGGGGCTTAAAACACCAAACACCGTTTCTTTCATAAGCTGGTCATGGCAGATAGTGGCACAATGTGAACCTTGTCGTTGCCGATAATAGGTTGCAACAGCAAAGGGTTGACGGTATTTCCACCAGATGCATCAGCTTGAGTCAGCACAAGGGGCTGCGGGTCACATCTTTCTGTGACGCCTGGTGGTCCAGCGGCCAACGACCTGCTTATAAAGCAGGAGAACATGGCTGCTAATTGCAGCCGCACCTCCCTTTGCCAAAAGGCATACACCAGGGGGTTGATCAGTGAGTTGGACAGTCCCAACAGCCACAAATAATTCTCTAACACGGCAGTGAGTTCGCAGCTTTCACACAGAAGGTGCACTATGCAAGCGACAAAGAAGGGACACCAGAGGACCAAGAAGCAGCCCACAAGCACCCCCACTGTCCTCAGGGCCTTGACGTGGCTCCAGTAATGGCTCCTCAGATGCTGATGCTGCTGATGATACCCGCAATGTTGATGGCAATGGTGGTCAGTCGTCCTGGAACCAGCTTGCCTAACTTGACATATCTGCTTCTGGTGGCTGCAGGCGATCTTCAGGATGTCCAGGTAGATGTAAAGGAATACAGAGAGCAACGGGAAGAAGCACACGCTGAATAACACGATCATGCCCACCTGGTGAATGACGGAGAAAAAGGCACAGAATCCGCCGTATTCTTCCGCCTGCAGCTGCCGCACCATGACTGAGGAACAGAGGGCATGGGTTATTTGCTATACGACACTTCGATCAAGAAAAAAAGCATTGTAACCCATCCATATGCCATCAGTAAATTCTGTCTGATAACCCTTCAAACTCATGGATGTAGTCTATGTCTCAAACTTGATATCCCAGCAGTACCTTTTGCAACATGGCATGCAACAACAACAACACAGTGCCTTGCATTTTTTAAATTCTTCTGAACACTAGCTCCTTTTACCATAACACACCATACATTTATTAAGCAGTTGTATATTTTAAGGTCTCACCTGGCAAGAATCCCATAGTGAGGGAGCTGATCCACAGAGCCAGCAGGGACCCCACTGCTGTTGCCTTCCCAGACAGCTGGGAGTACCGCAGGGGCATCTTGATGGCTGCGTAGCGGTCAAGTGAGATCAGGAACATGGACATAATAGATGCTGTGCAGGGTGATGTCACGAAGGCCATCCGCATCAAACACCGCATCTTGCCCTGATCAGGAGGCGTAGTGTTTGTGGGCGCATCGTCAGTGACCTGGTTGTGCTGGTTCGGAGAGTTGTTGCTGTCACTGTTAAAGTTGAAGTTCTCTGTGGCCAGGCCAGTGATGGCCACACCCACCAGGGCATCGGCCAGTGCCAAGTTGAGGACAAAGCACCAGCTCTGGCTTCTTTTCCTGAGGAGTAGCTTAAGTAGAGCGGCTGCCACCAGCAGGTTGGTGGAGGTGATGAGGCAAGAGGCGATGCTCAGGGTCACACCCATCACCCGAGGCTTCACGTCACTTTGGGTTGTCGGCTCGTTGGTGTCCATGCTGTTAGGAGCCATGCTAACAGTGGTCTCGGTGCTCACAAGTCCACTCATATATGACATGTTGATAACAAAAACACACAGCTTTTAAGGTGAAATCCACAAAGCTGACATTGCTGCGATTAGAGACTGTGTTTTATCCGTCGTTCATCACAAAATGCGGCACTTGCACCATTAGAAACTGTTAGAAGAAATAGAGATGTGCACAAATGCTCCAACACAAACTAGGTTAAGACTGTGTTTAAATATCATTAAAAAAAAACTTCAAGAACTCCAACATCTGACGGCACTTCATCACAAGATGAAGAATCTTATCAGCCAATATCGTCCTTTTACGTTAATCCAATGTCATGTAATGTTTCCACTCATGTCAACGTTTAAGGAAGACAGTCTGTCGCTAAAACATCCATTCGATCTCACCAGTTTCATCTGTGTCCTTAAGATCCCTTCAACAAATGCAGAAGGACAGAAACACTGACAGCATTATCAGCAGTTATCGCTTGTCCCTCCCCTTCCCACACACACACACACACACACACACACACACACACGTGCGCACACACGCGCGCAAACACACACACACACACACACACACACACACACACACACACACAGTCTATAGACACACAGCACAAACACATACATAACCTTCTGCTGCTCATCCGTTGCTTCTGTTGCTGCTCTCTGGGATTGACCCTTGTCCCAGCCGCCTGCCTGCTGGCTCTCTGTCTATTTTGTATCATCAATTTAAAAATATGTAAGCCTATCATTTGTATCAGAATATATTTTTTTTAAATTGAGGCTCGGAAAGTGTTCCAAACCTTAGTAGGCTACATACAGAACAAGTTTAAGATTACGCATTTATAAGGGCATGGGGAGAAAAGATGAACAGAAACACCAATCGTGTGGCCACTTTTCATGTCAACACCACACAAAGCAGGTTACTGTAATGATCTAGAACCACTATCATTTCTATTCAAATGTGAAATATAAATATAGATTATTAGACCACCATACAATGATATGTTAAAGAAAGACACATCAAATTACTTTGTCATTTACCTCTAAATCACAGCATGCTGGAGGAACAATGAATTCCACTGATGAAACATAAATCAAAGATGACATTAGTAAGTGAAAACATTGGCTACTTAGCAATGAATCCTATTCTGAGTCTAATTCTGATACTGATTCGGTTTATTATAATACAGCGTAACAGCATCTTATTCATGTGCCGTGTGAATTCAAACAAACTGTGTACTCTAATGTGGATGAGGGTCCTGTTGCCACGCTGCATGCACTGTATTGTTCATTAGTAGTGTTAAAAAAAAAAAACGGTATTGCTTTATGTCATATTGAGACTAATTTACTAAAATCCATTTAGTAATATATAACACAAGCAGCTAAACTGTGTGTATGTGCTGTACAGAGTTGAATGAGCTTGGTTAAACTCTAACCCTGCTGGCTGCTCTCCTACTCTGGCCCCAGAGTTCCCAGGAGACGCATCTGGCATGATGGGACCATTTTCCACTAAGATTCACACACAAATAGATCTGGCTAATGATGCTTTCTCGCTGCACCCACTCCAAACATCACCTGGCATCACATCAGCTTCTTAAAGTAGCAGTTATAGTCTGTGAGAAAAATACTAAAAGAAAGAACGGGAAAAATACCCTATCTAAACTAAATCTGGTTAATGATTAGCTTTGATAATGTGCCAATAACCTTTTCATAACCTTTTTTATAATCAGTTAAATGCCTACTTTTTTAAACAGGCGTTTGGTTGACCTGTCCGCACTTTATTTATAATTTTATTTTACTTTTAATGTTTTATTTTATGATTGTAATTGTGAACTGTGTTGTATGTTTTATGTAAAGTACTCTGTGATTTTTATCTGTGAAAAGCGCTATATAGGTACATTTTACTTACATTTACTAATGTTGGCACACTAAATATGGTGAACATTATCATTGTAACCATGTTTACATCGCTGATGTTAGCATTTACCTCATTGATTTCGATTCTAGAAATATTTGAAAATGAGCACATATTTAGGCTAATATAAGATAATACCTCTTTTGCATATTTAACATTTCAGAAAACTTGAAGTAGAAACAATTTAAGTAATCAATTTGGGAAAGTATCATTGTGTTGTTATAAGTATGACCCTATTTACCTGTGTCTGCCCTTAAACATAACTGGATCTTGATATAATGTGAGGGTTCACCCAGCATCCCGTTATAGGTTACACAACCCCATCCTCAAACCACAACACAACAATCCCAGCAAGCCCAGAGCAGCGGAGCACAGTTTCATTGGGTTCAATATGAGTCCACAGAAACCTGAGAGGAGAGATCCTCTTTTTAATACCCCTCACACCCCCCTCCCTCCTAACAAACCAAAATAGCTCCAACAGACACACAATGTAGGAATGTTATTCACCCCTGCTAGACCTTTCAGGACCTTTCAAAACAAAGTGTGGGTCAGCAGTAATTGTGCCCAGTGCCCAGCAGCACCCAGGGAGCTGGAATCCTGTTTATGCCTCTGCCAACGCCATCCTCCAACTGCTGTGACGAATTCTTGTGCCTCCACCTGGGCCTGGGATCTGTTTCTAAGAAGCCTCAGAGTGTTTTTAACCAACGTGAGGAGTTTTTCCAGATCAGTCTGTCAGGAAAGAGTTCTTCTCAACAGGATTGTTAAGGTGATGATGTTATGTGAGTGATGTTTAAGGGTGATGTGTGGCGTTCAACAGGAGCAGGGATTTAGCTGCTGCTTCCCATTGTGGTTACACATCAATGTGGCCTGCAGCACAGTTTGAGTTGTATCAGAGGCCTTGGGGTTGTGTCTGTTTAGTGACAATCAACTCAACTTTAAAGATCAAGTCCATTACATTACATTATTTAATTTTTTATATAATTTGGTTGCTTCCCAGTAGTGTTCCTTACGTATTCCAATCCAAATATTCATATTTTGTTTAAGTACGAAGTTTTAGCATCAAAAGCTGTTTTCCTAAGCCTTTCTAAAAACCTTTTGCAACATGACCGGACAGGTTTCTGGATGATGATGTTGCTACATATACATATCCTTATCTATAGTCAGTGTATTTGATAGATAAAATATTTTTCACCGCTTTATTTGCTGTCAGACAGTCCTTTCCAACGGGGAACTGAAGCCGTTATATCGCTCTCTTCAAAGCCACCAGACTCCTTTGACAAAAACAGTCATTTTATCTTGCTGGTCTACCGCTGCCTCGATCGGCTAGTTTGTTTGTGTTATTGTGTGACCTTTGAGTCTGAACCAATGTGTCTCCTACAGCAGTGATGTTACATTGCTTTGCTTCTGTGCCATTATGTCTAAACTTAGCTAACTTTGACTCAGCTAGTGCTAGCATTTACATTATTCATAACCTCATTGATTAGCTTACTGAGGTAACCTACGTCACTACTTTTTTTGCTAAGGCTGAGTAGTCGTTTGGAATTCGCTTCTAAATAAAATTGCTTTCTAGCCAATTAAAAACATAAATCATAAAACATCAATAGACGGGTGGACAAAATTGCAATTTATTGTTGTGTTTGGAACTTTTCTGAGGAAAAAGAAACTCCCAGGATTCTTTTCTTCAGTCCACCTAATTTGAATCTGGCCTGAAGACTGCTTTGCTGTACCAAAATCTTTTAACCAGTAGAGTGAACAAATAATGCAAACTCATAGTCTGTCAAGAAGAAAAGTTTCATAATAAATGTATGCATCATGTATTGGTACTTCAGAAATTTTAAAATACTGGGCATAGGCCAAAATCTTCGAAATGAAATAATAATCCAATTTCTTTCTGCTTTGTGTCAGTGTACTAGCCACAGTCACCAATGTACAAGAAAGCAACAACAACAAAATAAGTGATTGCATTTGTGTTTCTATCAGACGGAAGATGTCCTTAAAGAGACGGCTGCTGTCCATGTTGTTGTGTTGTGTTTATTGCGTGGCCTCGCTCTTCTGCCTCCACCCAAACCGCAACAACTGCTTCTCTATGGGAGCTCGGTGAGTGTCAGTGTGTTAAACATCGACAACTGTTTAAGAACTGCTTTTGTGTATTTATTCATTTATTTTATTTTTATTTTATTTTTTTCACATGCTGTATTCGAAGTTGTACTTGAACATATCTGAAAGACTACAGCAAATGGACAGCTGACCATTTATTTAGAGGGTATGATTTTCATATTTTTTAATTCTAAACCAATTTAGTCCAGGTTACTTTGCATGTGCAGTTAGTTAGCAAACTCATATTAGAGGAGCAAAAAAAGTCGTTAATTAGCAAAAGATGGTGGTCAGTTATGTTAGGAGCTAAGTTAAGAGTCGAACAATAAAGTTCTTTGACGTAAAGTATATTTGCATATGTGCTCTTCTTCTGTGGTTTGGGCGTGCTAGTTATTTATTTAAAATCAACAAAAACAGTTTAAGATGCTCGCTCACTCATATGGCATTTCAGCACAGCTGCTCTTTTGGCCCTTTCTTCAGTATTTTTCCTTTTCTTCCTTTTCTTTTTTACTTTTTCTCCCTCTCCACTTCTCAGTTCAGTTCTCACTCTTCTTAATTTCCCCTAGGAATCTGGTGTCAGTCGTTCAGCAGCTTTACCAGCGTGTCATTCGACTGCTGCGCACCACTCTGTGATCCACAGCGCTGCCTGTGTTTCAACCAATAACTCTGGACCTGTCCTGCCACTGCGGCCACTGTGGCTGTTTTCAAGCATGTCCACCGGTAGTGCATCACCAACTTAAAATAATAAGAAGAAATAGAGAAAGAGGAATGGTTTCACTCCACTCACGGACTTTCAGTTTTCTCTGATTTGGGATCCAAGTGCCCTGTTGTGTTCACTACTGCAGTTACCTAACTATATTTTAGATGAAGGGGCGAGGAGTATCTGAAAAAGTTAAAAAAAATTCTGACGTAGATTAACATTGTGGATATCTGCTGTGTGAGATGCGAGTGACGTGAAAAGGACAGTAGTCTTTTAAATGCATTTTGAGGGTTCACTGTGAGCGTGGCTGCTGTGCTGTACACTGCAACAGCAGAAGAATGAAGGTTAAAGAAACAGGCTTGTAACCAGGAGTTTGATGGTTGAAATTCATGGACACGCTGGCAGTATTGTTGTAGTAATCCAGATTTTCTTCCCTTCATTAACAATCACAGAGCTGTCCCTGAGCAAGGCACAAAACGTTTTCAGTGGAGTTGCATTGTAGCTGGCAGTTGCACCTGTGGTGTGAGTGTAGCTTCAAACACACACATTAGAGGTCTTCACAGGTTTAAAATTTGGGAAAACCTGCCCAAAAGTCAATATGCATAAATTAATTGTCATGGAAAGGTCTTAAAGGAGACTGGGTCCAAAAGGGACTTGAGAATAATCAAAGCCCCTTTCACGCATGCACTGCAACCCTGAAATTATTTAGACATTAACCAGAGGATCTGTATGTGAGAATGCAAATGTCCAAATCAGTTGGACTGGACATTAAATGGACTTTACCCTGCCATCTCCCTATTACAAAGTCTGTGTAATCTCCAATTGAGCCCATGTGTGAATAGAGCAGGTCATTAACCAGATTCTACCCAGCGAGTGACTGAGGGGTGTTGATGACGTTTCTACCATGCGGTTCATCCAAAACCCAAAGAAAGCAAACATCCAGAAATAAAGAAGGATCATTTACAGGAAGACGGCAACGAAAATGTCAAACTGGAGCAACAACTCTTGCAGGCACCACCCCTTGCCTAAACCCGAGTATTTCTAGTAGGTGAGAATGTGTCTGACACTGAACATCTTCTGTTGTGTGATATGAAAAAGGGCAATATCATTATTTAATAAATATAGAAAGATCCACTCCAATGTTCACTCCAATAAAACAAAATACATTTTCTTTAAAAGCCTATGTGTAATCTCTCTATTGTTTAATCATGTATTTCCACTAATGCAGGCAATATGCCATAAATCTTCTGAATGACCTAGGTCTGTGGTTGTAAAGTTTCATAATGCTGTAATCATTCTAATTTTGTTTTAGTAGTCTCACTACAATGAACTGGCTACTATAGGGACTAAATCAAAAAACCCACAAGAGTCTTAGCCTTCCAGTCATAATTATATGCAATGCCAAGACTGTTTAGGGACCCCAGTATGCAGACATATTCAAATATACCTTAAAATAACTCAAATACATTTTAAAAAAGGTGAAAATAACACATTTGTACGGCATGATAAAAACGGCATGCTCTTAGCCCAAAACTCCATGAGATTAGCATAAAGTGCTACACTTATTTTCATTCAGATATCTTGAGGTGAGAGGTCAAGGGACCTTTTTCAAAATGGCCATGCCAATTTTTACCATGCCAAAATGTAGCCTAACTTTGGAACTTAGTTCCCAACAAGCTAGCATGGCATGGTTGGTACCATGTGGATGTGTGGATGGCAATAGATGCCTTAAAGGTCCCATAATGTAAAAAGTGAGATTTCCGTGTCCTTTTTGATGTAAGCATGTTGAGGTGCTATATGAATACTGTGAAAGTATCAAAACGCTCAATCCACAGAGAAATGCACGCAGCCTGAAGTCAGAAACTGTGCTTTTAAGAGCCGTCAAGACTTCCATACAGTTGTGATGTCACAACTATACAATGTACTGTTATAGGTAGAAAGTGCCACTACATTGCCGTTACAGTCATTCCCCGGCTGCAAAAGACAGTGCAGAGACTCCGCGAGCACAGTAGCAGAAGACCCATGGACTGTATAAAGATGGACGACACGCCCACCAATTGCGAGTCTATCAAAGCTGTCAATCAATCAATCAATTTTTTACCCAATTTTTATAGAATCAAATAACTAATACAAACCAAACTTAACAGAAAAATTAACATTAGAACAAGCATCAGCGTGATAACAACTAGCCTACATAAAATTACAGAAACCATCTTTGGAAACACTGACCAATCAGAGCAGACTGAGCTTTTTTGGGAGGGGGCTTTAAAGTGGCCATATTATGCTCATTTTCAGGTTCATAATTGTATTTTGAGTTTGTACCAGAATAGGTTTACATGGTTTAATTTTCAAAAAACACCATAGTTTTGTTGTACTGCACATTGCTGCAGCTCCTCTTTTCACCCTTTAGCTACAGAGTGAGACCTCTCAACTTCTGTAACATCTTTGTTGTCAGTCGCACATGCGCAGTAGCTAGGTAAGGACTACATGAGCTAGCTAGCTGTTTCTCCAACTTTGGCCTGTACATGGCAGGATTAGCTGGGAGACTTATTCTAAACGAGGGTGCACTTCCAACTTTGCGTGGAATACCTGCAGAACAGGGACATGTAAGTAGTTCTAGCAGTGTTTTGCCATTGAGAATGAGCTAGCATGCTAGCACTAGCATGCTAATGGTTAGCCCCCTCGTCTCGGCTAGTGACGTAGAAAGCCGTGCAGATTTTGAACAGCTCACCCAGAGACTGAAGGGAGGACACATTCTGAAACCCGTATCTCACTGAAAACAGCATGGATGGGGTTTTTTCAAAGTTTGTATGCGTTTGGAAGCACCAGAGACACAAAATAACAAAAATATATAACAAAATAATAAAATCCCAGAAAAAGTGTTTTTTTTTCATAATATGGGCACTTTAAAGAGATAGACAGAGGTCAATACAGTCATACCAATATATTTAGACAGACAGTATGAGAAAAAGAATGTGTTTTTTTAACAGTTAAGCATGTAAACATGTTCTAGTAGAAACCCAAAATACAAGTATGAACCTGAAAATGCATGATATGGCACCTTTAATTCGTCTAGTTTCATTTCATACTAATTAATATCTCCACTATAGCTTTTAAACAGAGCCAGCTACAGCCTTTGAAAGACAGTCTAGTTAGGGGGCCAGAAGGGGCCAGAGGGGGCCTGCGCACTGCCTCTCCCTTTAGAACCGCCATTGCTAACGGGAGAACAATAACATACTGGTATATGGTGGAACTGGTGGAACTAGACAAGGCAGAAGATGTTTGGTCAGGACTGATGGGGAAAATCTGACAGTGAGTGTTACTTGGGACTGTAGGAGTTACCTAACTCCAGAAGATGGCAGTAATGCAATACAAAGGATGTCAGCTGCCATTAAACCTCGAAGAAGAAGAAGAAGAAGAAGAAGAAGAAGAAGAAGAAGAAGAAGAAGCAGCTCGTTTCTGCAGTATTTGACATTAGTTGAAATGAGAAGCTAACCACAGACAAGAAGTTTTCTGCTTGAACTAGACTGAAGTCAAGCCACGTATTAAGTCATGGAAAACTAAGTCAAATAGCAGGTCGCGGATTTTATCGACACAACAGGTAGGTGATATTTCGGCTGAATGTAAAGGTTAACGTTACTAGTTGCTAACTGGTAACGTTAAACTCGCTAACAAGCTGGCTAGTAATTTCCACAAGTGTTAGCTGACTAGCCTTTAGCCTAGCAGGAGATATCTGCTTCGAGCTTACATTAACCGTCAGAAACAGTTTGCACGGCCATCTGTAATAAATTAACGATTGTAAGTTTTTCAAATTTTACATAATTACTAAAATAATTTCTTGTATAATTTGTTTATAAAGTAGCGTATTTGGTCCTGTGTAAAACGTTAACGATAATAAATAACTTTATTGAATTATCGTGACACTGTTGCTGTATCCATGGTTTGCGGCGCACCAGCCAATTGAATCGCTTAAAAATTTGATTGACTGATCTCACGGCCAATTGCAAACCGTCAACAAATATGATGGCTCTCTCCGCGGTGTTCGGCACAGCGGGCGTCTCTTTCCGGCGCATTACGCTGGGATGCTGAGGAGCCTCGTTGATCTGTAGCATCATTAGATCTCAATGTTTATCGCTATGTTGTGTTGTCTGAGGTCGCAGCACTGCGTTGACCTCTGTCTGGGCGGCCTATTGTTGTTTTTAGCGGGGCTGCAGCAGGTGGAAGCAGCCGCCTCCGCGGAGATGGTCAACTTGAACTGGAAGCCGTTCATCTACGGAGGGATGGCCTCGATTGTCGCAGAATTCGGTAGGCGACGTGATGCACCACAACATGCAGACCCTAACCGTCATGTTTACTGTTGGATGTATACGCTGTAATGCCATGGCTGTACATGTTCTCTGCAAATAGTCTTTTAAATTCAATGTTATTGCAGCCATAGGGAAATTCTGCATCAGCATCTGCTAAGTGATAGTAGCTTTGGCTACAAAAAGGGAACATGCATCCAGCTGAATACATATCAAAGCACTTTGGTGCACAATGCATCGTCCTCAGGGTTGGACATTAACTTTTTTGTCCACCTGCCACTGTGACTGGTATTCCAGAAGCATTTGGCTGGTGGTGAGTGAAGCAAATCTAGCAGCCACTTGCATATTTGGCTGGTGCTGAGTTACAACCCTGGTTGTCCTCCAATTGCAGATGTACACAATTCAGCAAGTTAGAATTCAGTCAGGTTGTTGGTACACATCCACACTGCTTACTTTATAATTGGCACAACACACAATACAGTTTGTTTCATAGAAACACAGTAATTAACATGGCAGCTAGCCCCAGTTTGTAACAATCTATTCACAATTTAGTCACAGAGCTAGGATTGTTTTTTCAGTTAAGGTCTGCTGAATGATGAAAACAATATTTAACCCATTCCCAAAGCTGCGACTTTTTTTGCTAATCAAGGACCTGAGCCAAAAATTTAAAGTTTTACTAGTTATTTTTGTATATATGGATTTTGCCTTCTGTTATGTTATAAATTTTGCCATTTCTGTTGACTGAATAGGATTCATGTAATGATGATACACAAGAGGTGAAAACTGAGGCAACCCAGCAGCATGAATTTGACAGTGTATTCATATTTGGTGCAAAATATTCTCTTTACCTAATCATTGTCGGCTCCAATATTTCTATAACTACACTGCTTTAATTGTCTTTATTACGTTAATCTTTGTTTATTATCATTTTATTGTTCTTGTTATTACATTTTTAATCCTCAGGGACATTTCCCATTGACCTGACTAAGACGCGACTACAGGTCCAGGGTCAGTGCCAGTACACAGAGGTGCGCTACAGGGGCATGTTCCACGCCCTCTTCAGGATCGGCAAGGAGGAGGGCATCCGAGCGCTCTATTCTGGGTATGGAACATGCTTATTTAGGCTCCTTACAAACAAACACTATGACATTCTGTGTATACTCACAATTTCGCCACCACAGCTGCTTTTTTAAGATCAAACCAAGATCCTGCTAGTTTGGAGCACAGAAGACACAAATTCACAAAAATATAGCATAGAATAATACAATACAGTATTATACAATAACTTGTATCTCATTGGGGGGTGTTGTTGACCCTGTTGCCATATAAGATGCTCTACTTGAATACTATTGATTAATCAGGCAGTTGTCAGATCTCTGGAGAGCTCTGGAATAATCACCAACAGTATACAAATAACATCTTAACACAAGATTCACTCCCTGTGGTTTCTGTTTCATGAGAAATACTTTCAAAATACTATATACTAAAAACCACCAAAATACATACTCTCTACAGTTTACCTGGGGAGCTTTATTAAGGCCTAATAAGCTTTACATTTGGATTCAGTCCTAAATGTAAGGGGGAATTCTTGAAAAAGGTCGTAAGAATTTCTTTAGGATAGGGACTCTTAGTTCCAGGAAGTGTGAATCCCAGATGCCTTGCTGTTCCTGGGGGAGAGCACATTCATTTAAACTTGATGTGCTGTTAAGTAAATCTAGTTACTACTTCTCGCTACAAGCTTACATGTGCCGAATATATGATATGCAGTAATACGCTTTGCACACAGAGCTGTAGCACTTTGTGGTTGGTTAAACTGTAATATTGCTGAATCTAACTACAGATTTGAAAGAAGCCCCGTGGGACAGGAAATGTATTGCATTTTGAATGAAGGAAGCTTCTCTTTGACTTTGAACGATGTGGGTGTGATTCCAGTATTTTGTGTGTTAAGATTCATCTCTGCTTTTGAGTAATGGACAGTGAGACTGGATTTCAAACTCCTTAATAAGACTGACATTTGCTGACGATTTGTATCTGAAGCCACATGATAAGCACTCTCTCTTCTTCTGCATCTGCCTTTAGTTTACCCCCAGGGTAAAGGTTAAGGAACCTATTTTACCTCTCCTCTCAGGATTTCTCCTGCTCTGTTGAGACAAGCTTCTTATGGGACAATCAAGATAGGAACCTACAACTCTCTGAAGAGGCTGTTTGTTACTCATCCAGAAGGTGAGTGTTAACCATTTCTATCTCTGATATCCTGTCGTCTACCTTTTTGCTAACCTTTCTTATAGACTCTTTCATAAGGCTCTAAAATTACAGCCTAGGAGACTAGCCCTTTGTCAATTCACAGACTTGAAAACTTGAAAGCATTTTTGACCACAGTTAAGCTCAGCAGAAGGTTAAACGATGAACTATGGTGGTTTGAATGGTACTGACAGCGAGCATCGTCCTGTATTTCATTCAGTTTCATATTTTCATGGTGGCTTTGACTGGTTTAAGGCTGATGCAGGCTCCTGCAAACTGTTTAGTCTATAAGCATTGGTGACAACCCTAACCCAACTGAAAACCCATTGGAAGCTCTCCAGCCCCATAATGAGAAAAACTGTTTACAGCCATCTCAGTTAGAGTAGAAGAAACGACCCTGAACTGCTGACTGCTGAGAGCAGGCTAGCTAAGCAGCAATAGCAAAGAATTTGGCAGGAGTAGCTCCTACCTCATTTTCTTAAATTTACATTTTAGCTGGTTAACTGATGTTGATATCCAGAGTGAAGTATAATAAGAATATGTTTCAGTCCTTAAACAAGTAGCCAAAAGTACAGTGCTGAAAGATCAGAATAAAGGCCCAAATTCAGTGGACCTTTGTTTGCTGTCGCCGTGAAGGTGGCAGAAAACATGTTCCAATACTGCACTACCTTTACTCTACATAACACTCAAAAGATGCTGCTGAATGAATGCATTTCAATATCAGTTTAAGTTTACGTTCTATTTAGAAAATGTTCACCCCTTTACCTTGCTGTCAGACAGCCCTGTTTACACGGAGGGAACTGAAGCTGTTCTATGCTGTGGGTTTGAGGACTTTGGGTTCAGGCACTGGGTTCATGACTGAACCTCTCGTCGAAGCCACAACAACAGTAAAAACAAAATAGGATAAAAAAGAACGGGAGTTTCTGGTCTATCACAGTTTTTGTTATTGTGTGACTTTGGTGTTTTGAAACGGTTAGGAACTAACAAACTAACCAATCGAGGCAGCTTTAGACCAGCAACTCCCGTTCTCTGCGAGTTAAAGTTACTGTTTTTGTCAATGGGGTCTGGTGGCTTTGACAAGAGATAACGGCTTCAGTTATCTTAAACAGGGCTGTTTGACGGAAAGGGTAAACTAAAAATATTCTAAATATAGCGTACACTTTTTTTAGGTGGCTAAATACATTTAGCTGCTGTCTACATCTTCAGTGCCAGTATTCCTGCCTGTATCTCCAAACTGGGTGCATGCAGACCGCCATCTTCTGTAGGTAATGCACTGACAATGGATAAGTACCCAATATAACCCCACTTCAAAAAACCAGAACTATCACTTTAAAATGGGTCTTACATTCTTATGGCATTCAACAAATCTTTGTAAGTATATATATTTTTTTTTTTATCAACTTTACAAGTCTCCTAGCAAGTGAGCCAAAAGTGTTTATTTCTGACTCTACTTGTATTGCATTCTGCTTATGTCTCATCCTGAGACTCATTCTTCCTCCTTCTGTTTGGATTCAAAACATATTTGGTGCCTTCACTCCTCTTTTGTTTGCCCCCTGGGAACCACAGAGCATAGTGACATACAGTATGCAAATAATGTTGGATCAGTGCACAAAGACATGAAATGCACAGCAATTTACCGTGGTGATATTGGTGCAGTGACATTTATCCCTAACACATTTTTGTGCATCAGTAGTACTGTACAGTATGTGCCTATGACCGTACACCCCACATCCACCAAAAAAAAAAAAGGTTGGATGCGTCGTAACAACCTGTGTTGACCTGGCTGGAAGCAGCCTCAATGTATTAACCTGCCGGCACTAATTTGCAAGCTAAATAAGAGACAAAGAGCTTCCAGGAAGGAAGGGATGGAGAGGGAAGAGTGGAGACAGACTGTAAGTGCTCCGATGTGCTCTTTCCTTCCTATGTGATATCGATCTCATAAGGAGTACAAAATTCTATATATTTAATTTCAATGGAAATAATAACCTTTATTTATAGAGCACTTTTTGAAATCCAAGTTACAAAGTGCTTAACAAAAGCAGCACAATTAAACAGAAAAGTCATTATATCATCAGGTTTTAAAAGAATACAGACAATTTGGTGTATAAAAACCAATGCAGTGTAGGAAAATGTAAAAGTAAGAAAACAAAAAAAATGTTTAAGGCCGACTCCATCTGCATTGTTTTCCGGGTCTACTCAGCCTACGCAAAAGGCAGTGATGTAGGTTACCTCAGTAAGGTTATGAATAATGTATATGGAATAATGTTGTGGTTTGACAAAACGAGACATTTGAAGATGGCACGCAGAACACAACACAATGACAAAACAAATTGATTAATCGAGAAAATGATAATCTGTAGGCCTAAATAATGGTAAATTGCAGCCGTACATTAGAGCACTTAATTGTAGGTCATTACCATGTGGTGTTTTGTTTCCATGAATAGCTATGTTATTAGCACCGTTTAAAGATTTGTTAGTTGCTGTGCAGTAAATCTTGCACTTATAATTTACAGCATGCACCGAAGTCAAAGTGGCTCAGTTTTTTGTTGTTGGGAGCTCTGAAATTCACAGAGAGCCACTTCAGTTATCAGCCAAATAGGTTTGTGCGACATTTATCAGCGATTGGCCGGCGCCAGCATGTTTCTGAGACTGACAGGAAGTTTGTGACCACAGGCTCTGTCCTTTCCTTTATTACCCCTCTGTCTGCTTTTCTTATTTGTCATTTCTCTTTTCCCATTGATTGGTTCCTTTTTTTATCTGGCACCACCTTTTACAGTCTCTATTCAGATGATCTCTCTCACATATCATCCCTCTAACATCTGTGAATAATAAATGATAGACTAATCTTAATGGCATTGTGTTTAAGTGCTTTTGTCTGTGTGTTAATATCTTGTCTCTTTCCAGATGAGACCATGGTCATCAACGTCTTCTGTGGCGTCGTCTCTGGAGTCCTGTCCTCTTCTCTAGCCAACCCCACTGATGTCCTCAAGGTGATTTGATGTTTAATGCTGGGGACAAGGCTTGGATTAAAATATCTGTTCACCAAATATATTAATCAATATCAAGACCAGCCATCGATTGCTAATTCTTACAGGACTTGATCACAGATACAGTTCCTTAAAGAAAGTGCTGCAAATCAACCAAAACAAATGTTATTTTCCTGGGTATCTGGTTCAGTTTCTCATGATCCAAATGTCATTTATTGTCTAGTTGGTTACTCAAGATAATCCACAGACTTGGTTGTTAGCAGTTTCATGGCGAAGATGTTCTCTTTCGACCAGCAACACGTGCCAATCATATCACGGAAGTGTTCTCACAAGCCGAATGCCATCTAGTTCCATTATATTTAAAAGGAGGCAGACATCTACGGCCGATATAACACTGGGCAACTCCCACCAAAACATTCTAGACTGATAAATATCACTACAATTAAGAGGAATATGTATTCTTGATTTTGGGGTAACTGCCCCCTTGAAACTTGTCAATTGTTTGTTAAAAATTGAGAGACACTAATCAATGATTATCTTGGTAATCAAATTGTTTTAAGTCCTTGATCAAGAACGTGCTGATTACAGCTACTCAAATGTAAAGTCTGTTTGTTTTAAATATTTAAATATATTTACATTTTGAAATGGTCAGGAGGCTTTATTCCTTATTTGCTTAAAATTAATCCTTAAACCTGAGTTCAGACACTAAGTGCTGGGTTGTAAATTAGAAGAAATCTTCGACCTTTTATTCATTTTCTGTCTGTTTTTGTTTAGATCAGAATGCAGGCGCAAGGCAGTCTGCTCCAAGGCAGCATGATGTCCAACTTCGTCAACATCTACCAGACAGAGGGCACCAGAGGGCTGTGGAGAGTGAGTGCTGGATTACTGTGTAGTGGATATGGTTTTCCAAGTTGGCGCCCCATTCATTCTTTATGAGATATTATTCTTTATTGGACCTCATGGCTCAAATAGTCATAATACAAAATGTAAACTTGGGAGTGTTTGAGACTTAAATTTAAGCGTATGCTGAAACTGAGACATAGTTGGATAAATTGTCATTAGTTTTTTATTCATTAAACAGCTGCTTACTACAGCCAGCTTTAAGGATCAAATCAGTTACACCTTTAACAGCTCCAAAATAATCTTATTTACATGTATCCATATTGTTACTTGTTATCCAGTAATATGAGATTGTTGTATATATCGAGTCAGCTCTGGCAGTCAATAAATTGTACTGTTACAATCAGGCTTTAATTCTTCGTCCTCCTCCTCCTCTTTAGGGTGTCATCCCCACAGCGCAGCGAGCAGCCATTGTCGTCGGAGTGGAACTTCCTGTCTATGACATAACGAAGAAGCATCTCCTTCGCTCTGGCGTCATGGGAGACACCATTTTGACACATTTCATGTAAGTTTATTTATTCTCTTTTTAGGTCAAGGGTGGCCCTCCTTTATGGCCATAAATGTCTTTTAAGTAGTATTTTAGCAGTGATGAAAACTGCACTGGAAGCCAGTAGCTGCAGTGCACGATGACATTGTAACTGCTTTTGCTATCAGTTTGTTTTCCTAAATGAGTAGACACTCAAAATTTGAATGGAAACTTTGGACCGGTCGATTACCTTTGTTCCATGTCTGGTTGGGTGTACAGTTCAAGTTTCACGTGTGGCTTGGCGGGGGCGCTGGCCTCCAACCCTGTGGACGTTGTCCGGACCCGTATGATGAACCAGCGAGTTTTGTCGGGAGCCCCCATGTATAAAGGAACACTCGACGGACTGATGCAGACGTGGAAGAATGAGGGCTTCTTCGCTCTCTATAAGGGATTCTGGCCTAACTGGCTGCGGCTGGGGCCTTGGAACATCATTGTATCCTTTAAAACCTACAGAATTCCTTCAGGTGGGTAAAAAACAGGGAAATCGGATTAATAATCATTTTTTAATTCTTGGAAAAATTGTGGAATTCTATAAAAAAAAAGAAAAGTAAACGGATCTCAAATGTTTCCACATATACTGTATACTTTTGAAATGGATTTTTTTTTTTTTATCTATGAGTTGGGGAATATAAACGTGTATATACTCCCAATATTGGTGCTAAAACAATACTATCTTAACAGTATCTTATTTCACCAGTCAATTGAGTTTATCGAGGTGCACCATGAGATTACGAGATGCAATTGAATGCGTAAAGACTTGAAGAAGAAGTCCTGTCTGTGTTGTTTCTATGACCTCTCCAAATCTGGGAATGGCCATGGTGTCTCAAAGTGCAGCTAGGCTACACTGTGTCTTTAGCTGCAGGCTGTTGCACATCCCAGTGTTGGAGTAAGCTGTATCTTAGTGTATGCTTTTTTTCTTTTTTTTATCAAACTGAAAACCTGTGAAGGCCTACTTTCTTTCCACACAGAAAATTGACCGATAAGCAGAAGCGATAATGGCATTGGTAAAAATAAAATCTTATCAATTACCATCCCTATTCCTGGTAGGCTATAATTGTGAAAAATCGGCTGAAAGTAATGAGTTTTATTGATGGTAGCTTAACGGCAAATGGAAAAAAACTGAGTGGAAGCGATTGGAAATAATTAGTGAGTGAGACTTAAAATGTACATTATGCTGAATCTACATCGTGAACCATTACAGTACAGGTAATTTACCCCATCAATGTTTTTGTTGCCACTATTGTAATTATGGCTTTTATTTGAGAATATGATAAACCACTTATTTGAAAGTGAAATGAAGTTAAATGCTCTAAAATATCCATTCAAATGATCATATTGCAAAACTGTGTGCACACAACTATACAAAGTCCTGTAGGTCAAGGTTGACCCAGAAAAGGTCTGGCATGAGGCGAGGTTTCTCATGTTTCAGAGCTGCATCAGTCTGCTGAGCAGATTCAGCCCGTATACTGTTGTGATATGAATCATGAAGCTTTCCTTAACGCACCTCTCAGTTCTTCATCACCTTCGAGCAGCTGAAGAAGCTCCCGTTTTAACAGGAGCAGGAAGTGGGACTTCACTGGTCTGTTAGATTGTGTCAGGCATAAGTGGGGTGTGAGCACGGCAGCACCTGGAGTTTTGGCACCGGTATATTTACACGATACAATACATTATTAGTCATCTGCCCATGCTTATCCAAATTATGTGTTGATTTTTCTTTTTTTGCAATGTGTTTTATTTATTGTCACTGGTTCAGTTTTAGTACTGTTTTAAGGACTGTAGCTTCGGTGATTGCTCTCACCCTCAACCACCTGCGACACTCCCCAGGCAGCTTAATGTTTGGTTGTAGCAGAAGACTGCAAGTTTGGAAGACTAAGTTATTTTCCTTGAGCTGATTGAAAAGAAGAGTTTGTGGGTTGTGTGAGTTTCTCAAAAGGCAAACGGAGATGACACTTGTGATTGTTAGCTCAGGATTCTTATACAGATCTGGAAAAACACTGAAAAATGAATTTATTAATAAGCCTAGTAATTGGAGACTGTCAGTTCAGTCTTGCATGGCTATGTACACAGCTTGTGGATTTTTTATTTTTTTTAAATAGGAGAAAATAATGAGAAGTT
The DNA here is from genome assembly GCF_031162955.1 of Sander vitreus. Classification (NCBI taxonomy): domain Eukaryota; kingdom Metazoa; phylum Chordata; class Actinopteri; order Perciformes; family Percidae; genus Sander; species Sander vitreus. Next base: position 7,723,416 of record NC_135867.1, read on the forward strand.
CTAAAATGAATGACGTTTAGGAACCCTATAATTCGAATGCGTGGGCGCTGCATGAAATGTGCTCGGAAAATAAGTCAATTTAACTGCTAATGTGAGAAATTGCATGGAAGAGTGGTACAACTTGATCGACTGTTACAGGTAGTTACTGTTCTGAGAGGGAATTAAGACACTGACAGAAAGGAGGAAATAATGCTCAACAGCACTCCAGGCAGGGTGCAAAATTACGTTTTTTGTCCACCGGCCAAATGGTTAGCGAATGTTTAAATTTGACCAGTCTCTTAATAGAGTACCATTGTTTATTTGACTGGTGAGTGAAGCAAATCTATTAGCCACTTGCATATTTTACCAGCATTTGGCTGGTGGATGGTGCTAATTTTGTATCCTGACTCCAGGTGATCAATGGTTGATCTCTGTAAATGGATAATGATACTCAGCGATGTCATGTGATCTTTGGTATATTAAAGGGATAGTTGGGATTTTTTGAAGTGGGGTTGTATGAGTATTTGTATCTATGCTTTCTTCAAAACTGATATTTTGGTGTTAAGAATTACAGTTTTTCAGTTCAATGGGTCAGTTGCCAGAAAATAACTTGACATGTTTTTTTCTTTTGTTTATTATTTCATAGGCAAACTAAAGCAATTTCCTGTACTCTGAACATGTGTGATCTTAAAGAACCACTGCAGTTTTACTTGAAAACATCAGAAACCTGAACCAAAGCCTCTAATGACAAAAGGGAGACACTTTTGCTCTTATTCATTCACAACGAAAAGAAGTTGGTTTGTTTTCTCGTCCTCATTTTTAAGGAGATAATCAATCCAGATCATGGATGTGTTGTTTTTGTTTATTTTTGCGGTAAAGACATTTTACTTTTTCACATCGTTCGTCTACAGTCTGCTGCAGTATTGGGAGCTAATTTCATTATTAACCCACAAGAAAACAGTCCCGTACATAATGTCACTTGCTGAAAAGACTCATTCACACATAAGAGGTGGATGTATTTTATCTTTTTATGTCCAGGTGTTTATAAAATGCCTTGTTGCGTGATTCTTACTGTTGTGTGATCCGTTTGAGGTCAAGTTCTGGCATTAGAAGAAAAGGGGCAGCTGGTGTGGATAGAAAGTGCAAAAGGGGGTCTTTGTGCCAAAATGTGTTTCTTCTATATTCTGTATTGATTACATGTTTGAATTTTGTAAATCACATTCTCTAAACTCCACCCAAATTTAACAAACCAAATGCATTTTAACCTTCGCCAATTGGGGAATTCACATGCTCCACGGATGGTCCCATTTTCCGAGATGGGAAGTCGTTTTCGACTTTCCACACACGGTGTGTTCATGAGATTTAAGTCGTAATGTGAAAACAACATGGACCCTACAAAGAAGATATGTTGTACTTTATTGCTCAGAGCGTTTAAACCAAGGTTATAATAGTTTTGAATTTTCAATTATAGTTTAGTTTTGATATTTCAATTTCATTATAGTTTAGTTTTAGTTATTTTTCAGTGTTTCAGTTTAGTTTCAGTTTGTCATAAAGGTTTAGTTTTAGTTGGTTTTGTTAGGGCTAGGTATAATGTCTCTCAGAAGTATGTAGCTACATATACATACAAATGTGTGGTTCAATGTCACGAGAGTTGACAGAAATGCATGCTGTCTCCTTTTTTTGGATCCATACAAAATAAATTTACATTCATTTATATTTGATTTTTATTAGTTGTTCATCCGCAATATCGGTTTAGTTCATCAACTAAATATAGTTCGCTGTTTTCGCTACTATAATAACTCGAGTTGATAGCTGTTTCCAGTATGGAAACGGATCAAATTTGATTAGGAACTAATTTTTCCGATAATCCCGACGCCACCTGAATGCTGCACAAATGCCTTATCTAGGCAGTGTTAACGAAAGTAAAAATGGATTTGTGTATTTGTGGGTTCAGCTCTGCTCCAAAAATGAATGGGTTCTTCCCTGGTCCATGTGACACCCTTCCACAAAGTTTCATGAAAACCAGTAGATTTTCCAAAATCCTGCTAACAGACAGACCAGACCAAACCAAAACGAAAAGAACTTCCTTTGCAGAGGTAATAATAATGTTTATTTTTAATTATTTATGGGACTATCGTAACAGTAATCCTAACACATGCTACAAATTATTTGCAAGTTTGTCCCTTTTTTAGTTGTTTGTCTTTCTTTGGTATTTTTAAGTAAATTTGTAATAGTTTTTTTATCAGTTTACAAGGCTGTAGGTATTTGTCAACATTTGGTCAGTCAGTTGCTCATTCTGGCAGCAATTGTCTGTGGCTTCATAGCTCGTCATCAGATTGGTGTCCGAAAATGATCCAAAGACTGAGATGAGTCATCGTTCTTCTGTTGTAATGGCACAAGCATGCTGGATTCTATAACTGACACACCATTGAAAATATATAATAATGTATAGCTTTGGCACTTCTACATGTACTGCTGGCAATATTGCTGTTCATTTTTTTCTGTCCCCTGCTCTGTATTGTAGTTGGCTTGGTATACTTGGCTCTTTTCACACTGCACTTCTACTTGCCCTGGGTTAAGTGTAAGTTGGACACTTAACTAATGTTTGCAAGCAGCAACATACATTCCATTAACTCAGATTCACACTGGCAACTTTTAGCCCCAAGCTTAGTGGTTTTTCAGGGGATAGCCCCACAAACTCGAGGCTAACCTTGCTCCAGAGCAGGGCCAGCAAGCCCTCGGCTAAAGTCGGGGTTAGCCCATCTGAAATGTGCCAGGATTGTGCTAGTGTGAATGCTTTCCTAGCCCCGGGCTCCCAGCTCCCGTAGCTAAGGGGGGGCTAAGGCTAAGTGCCGTGTGAAAAGGGCTCTTGAGAAGCAGACTGTAAACCAGCTTAGCCCTATCTTGGTCATATTTCATATGTAAACTACTTGCTGAGTTACCTCTTAGTTTGCTTTCCTCTACATAGGAATCCAATTTTGTTAATTGGGTTTTTCTTCAGCCTGCTTCTTCTTCTGCTCTCAATTAAAAATGCACATGATGTCCTTTCACCATGAAATGCGTCATGGGTCTTTGCAGCTGCAGAAATCTCAACAAAAAAAATGATTGATCCTGATTGCAGAATTCAAAATCAAACCCAATGTCAACCATACCTTCAGCATCAGATATGAAAAGTTACCTTAAGGACTTAATAATTCTTTCTTTCCTGGAGCTATGGTTTGAGCTGTTTGCAACAACATCTGAGATTTTATTCGGCCATGAGCAGCTACTCCAGTTGGCTTTATTGTGTGTTGAATTAGAGTGCAGTTGGGACACAACTCAAACTTTTGTGCTGAACAGTGGAGCTGGTTTAAAAAGCAACAAGGTTTTGAGTGTGTGTGTTGGAGTCTATCGTGTCAGGAGTTCCCAGGGTATTTCTGTCTTTCTGGTGAACTTTCTGTAAAGTTATTTTAATACAATCCTGGAGTCCTGGGAGATTTGTACTGTTACAGGCTCACACTTTACGTTGATCCCTTGTTCATAATGTTGTCTCCTCTGTCCAAAGATTGTGCTTAAGGTTCTCAATATTGAAGGTAAAATAAAAAAAAAAAAACAGGTTCAATACATTTCAGTGCATTTGTGAGGAGATGTTTTTCAGTGTAACCTCAGCAGTCATGCTTTCCTGAGCCATTCAAACCGTGTTATTAGCAGTTATTAGGGCTGGGTATCTGTATCGACTGAAATAACCCAGTTTGAGTAGTATGGAAACTTCTCTAGTCAAACGATACTGTCATGACCTGGCTCACGAGCCATGACAAAAGACAAAGAGATACACAGTTTGCAACAAAAAGGTTCAACATTTGTTAAGTAAATATACAAGAAAATCACAATGAATGCATTCGATCCTTTTTGTACCCAGATCTAGATTAAAAAACTGTTGTTTTGCTCATAGCACCAATCACCGCGAGCGTTCTTCGATTTAAGCAACCATAGACTGTATAATATTAATGGACAGAGCATGTGTGACGTCACCCATTGGTTTGTGGAGATCTGCTATGAGTCGTCAAGTTTGCCGTTACGGGCAGAACATCTTGGTTGCGGATGTGACGATTTTAGACGAGAGGGAGGAGTGAGGGAGGAGCTATAGACGGTTGGGCGCTATCTGACTGTTAGCTGAGAGTTGGCAACGCTGCTTACACTCTACGTCACGTTACACACGTTCACTGGCAATCTGGATGCAACTGCTGCTGAAAGCTAGCCTACATAATTCGAGGTAGGATTTATCTTCACTAGGTTTTAAATATATCTTTGTCCAATAGTTATATTACATATACTGTAAGACAGACCACGAATTGTCAATCACATCATAGCCACGCCCTAAAAAACCCCCTGCTTTATCGTTGATTTTAAAATCAACAAGACCATAATTCAAAAAATGAACATCATTCTGTATTGCAGAAGACTTCAAACTAGCGATTGAGACCATAAACTCATTCTGAAAATGTTTACTGAGGTAATAAATCAAGTGAGAAGTGGGTCACTTTCTCATAGACTTCTATAGAAACTGACCTCCTTTTGCAACCGCACGTGTCGCCCCCTGCTGGAATTCAGATAGAATGCATGTTTAAGGCACTTCCGTGTTTGCAGCACTTCGCTGAACCGGATGCGTTGTCCATTAATATTAACAGTCTATGAATGCGACGTGTGATTGGCCCTCTACTGCAGCAGCTACAACCCATACAGTCTGTGGTGTGGTGTATTTGACAGAGTTGGCAGTTCAGTCTGTCGAGAAGCTTCCATCCACATGATGGGTATTGAATAAAGTAATTTAAAAACATTTAAAAAATGGTATCAAATGAAGTATTGGTATTGGTATCACTTTAGGGGTACTTTTGCTGGTATAATTTTTTTAAATGACACCCAGCCCTTACAGTTAGGTATAGTACTTGAGTACCGCAAAGTATCACAGCATCAACCACTACGACCTACGATTCATCTATAATCATAATCATTCATTTACCTTCTTATAAACTGTGTGCGGATCAGGTTTATTTGAAGTGTAATCAGCTTGTTGACTATAAATTGCTCCAGTGTCACATCCTAGCAGTGCATTAACTTTGTGTTCAGTGTTACATGAACTGTCCAGCCTTTAACACGTCCAGAAGGAATTCAGTTTCTGTTTGCCTCTGATCGTCCTGTAGTTCATTCTCGTGTTTGTGTTGTAAAATGACATCCTTTTGGCAATCTTTTTTTTTTTTTAAGATTTATTATTTTTGGGCATTTTAGACAGGACAGCTGAAGACATGAAAGGGGAGAGAGAGAGAGAGAGAGAGAGATATATATATATATATATATATATATATATATATATATATATATATATATATATATATATATATATATATATATATATATATATATATATATATATATATATATATATATATATATATATATATATATATATATATATATATACCAGCCAACAGCTATCCGGGCGTCCATGTTGATCTGATTTGACCTTTTTAAATGATTTATCTATTTATTTGACTCTGTTGAGTGAACCTGAGAACAGTTCAGCATGTGCTGCTGCCCATCCCTGCTTGAGTTTTTGCACAAAGTATTTAGTCCTTACACTGGCCCGTTTTTATTATATTTCTTTTGTTACCGTTTTTGTGTTTTGATTTAAACTGTTACCAAGTGCTCTGAGATTTCATTTGCATGGTAAAAGAGAAATAGGCTATACAATCTCTATTTCTGACTTCTAGTTAACTTGCTAGTGCTAACTATGCACGAGTAGTTGCAACTCTGACTGTGTGTTATCCTCACACTCCAAAATAATAAAGGAATTCTATCCACAAAACTGCTTTGGTCAAATCAGAACACAGTTGATATGAAAGCTTGTTTTAATAAAAACGTGTTTTTGTTTTAAAAGAGCAACTTTTGCTCCTTAAACGAATAATGATTGTATAGCACTTTATCTTTATGAAAGAGAGCTTGTGATTGTTCTCCCCTGACTACACAGGAGAACCTCTGCTAAATGTGCCATGTAATCAGATTTTAATAAAGTAAATACTAGTAGAACGTATACAATTTGAAGTAAAGGTCAGTGGGCTGTTGATTATTTGATGTTTTTCTGTTGTTTTACCTCAGAAGTAGTATAAAATGTGTCCCACTTTCCCTTCAGACAGGTTTCTCTGCCTCTGACTGAATCGTGTTTTTACTTCTTAGAACTGTTTCCCTGTCTCATGTTGCACGAAACAAAAGCACTGTTACACTGATCAAATTAAGAAGATATTGGCCATTAATTTAGTATTGATTATTGGATTTCGACCAGTCAGCGTCCTTCCTCCTGATCCCATTCTAAAAACCTGCTTCGGAAATTTTCTCTGGACATTTAGTTTATGACTTTATAAATTGATTCATAGTAGTGAATTCTCTACTAAACAAACCTCATGGAGGTCTTTTTTAAAGGAGAGTAATTCATGTCCCACTTCTCTCTCGTGTATGTTTCAGAGGCATCAGTCGAAATGTTTCGTCATTCTGATTTTAAAATACATATTGACTGACAAATCTGCATCGGTGTTGTTGTCTGACAGGAGAGGAAAATCTATAAATACGTTTTGCAAATGTCCTCTGAACTTTGACTTGTTTTCACTTTGGTGTATCGTTGCTGTCTATAACCTTTTACGCTTGTTCACTTGATGAATTCCTATGATGGAAGTTTTAAGTGGGGAGGATTTTTTATATTTTTCTTTGACAGAATGGGTTCAGCTTAATGTAAATTAAATGTTCACTCAAATAAAATATATGCTGTGATTGTTTCTGTGTCAGTTTGTCTTCTTGCTTGTTCAGTTAGACTGGTACAATGAATTTCCTTGATTTTAATATTTAATATTCGTTTAAAAAAAAAAAAGCTTCTCCATGACATTGTGTAGTTTCTGCTTTTCACCACAGGATGGAGCTGTTGAATGAAAGTGACTTTTTTCCCCCAGAACAACCTTGAAGTAAAACGGAAATATATACATAGCTGTTCTAGAATTATAACCTAAAACGGGCAATATGAAACAATAAAGCATAGAGCTGCAACAAGCACATATTATTTAATATTGATTAATCTGCAGATCCATTTTCTCAATTCAGAAACAGTTTAATTGCCATATAGGTTTTCACATATGCAAGGTATTTGCGTAGGTGTTTGGTGCTTACAATAAACCTATTAAGAGGCAATAAAAATAAAGTAATGCAAGTTTATCGGTGTTTTAGGCCTCCAACGTCTCCTTCCAGGCAGCGCTGCCTGGAAGGCACTAGGATTAGGTTAGGCAATGGTTAGGTTTAGGTGCCTTGAAGTCAACGGTCGCAGCGCTGCCTGGAAGGAGATGATGGGGGCTTAAAACACCATAGAGCGCAATGCAACAGTCAATAACAAAAAATAGGAAAAGTACTAGAAACAAAAAGGCTTAAAACTGGATAAAAAGTAAATTTATGGAAGCTTCTGGCAGACTACCACAACACTGACGCTACATAAAGGGGAGATGACTCTATTGACAGGCAACCACTTGTAACAGACCGTTCCCTTGAATAAAATGACAGATTTCTCTGGGTTTGAACATTGTTGTAAACATTTTGGGTAATGTAAGTACACAACTTTAACTAAATTTAGGTCTAGTCGTTTTATACATATACAATACGGAAAAGTTACATATTGCACCTTTTTTAAAGCAAAAACAAATCAAAATATTTGGTAATTATCACAATTAGTTTTATTGACTTTTTCTTGTGAATATTTACACTCCAATCTGTATGTTTTCACGTCATAAGGAGAACATCTGGAGAGTTGTTCTCATTGTGAGGAGAAGTTTTCGTATTCGACTGTCCAGGTGTGGCTCTGAGCTGAAATGGCTTTAACTGCCTGACTCAAAAAGGGTGGGGGGTCATCTAAGAGTTGGAGCTACCACTGAAGCAACCATTGAAGAGCTTCACAGTAGCTTTGCCCAAATATGAGAAGAACTGGAAAACAACGTTCTTCTTTGGAGTTGGGGCGGGCACAGTCAGGTGAGTCTTCAGGGTCTGGATAACAAGATCTTCAGCAATCTCATCCTGTGATGCCATGGCTTTCAGAAGCCCCTCTGCGGAGCTGAGCTCCCGACGCAGGTCTGCGAACAGAGCCTTGTAGATCTTCTTAACAGTTTGATGTTTCAAGTTGATAACAATGTCAGCGAGCTTGATCTCTCTCAGTGCCTTATCTCTCAGATCCAGTATGACTTTATTGAAATCTGCTTTGAGCAGTGATGTACGGGCCTTCTCTGTGGTATGCAATAGTAACCCTGTAAGCAGCAGGATGACCAATCTGTGCTTTGTGTCATGATCTGACTCAGAACTACATGTGTCAGAAGAAACAACTGTGGAGTCAACAGGACTGACCGGCTGGGAAGCTGCCTTCAATGCTGGTTCAATGTCAGTATTTTCAACTGATGCCTGGCTGAAGTCCTCACATTGGTCCTGTGTATCTGTGTGCTCGAAACTCTGCAGCCTCTCACTGTTAATGTCAGGTAGGCCTTCTTCATTAGGAGACCTATCGTCTGCACTCCAATTTGAGCCGATATCATTAGAGCTTTCATTGGATATCCAGCCTTCCAAATCGTCACACCAGAACCATGCATTTTCATCTGTAACAGTTGGGTGCCAAAACTCTGTAATCTCTGTCAGTATTTCTACGGCCTCTTTGTTGAAAGTAGAATAGGTTATGTCACAGGGCCCATGCTCTATGACCATATGCAGTGGCTTTTCCGCTGCATCGATGCGGTGGAAGGCTGTGGAAATAGTGGCCCTCTCTGAGCTTTTGCTCACTGTGCACTGATAATTCGATTGGCGCATGCATCTTAGTGTTTGAGTAACTAGACCAATCATGGTGTTAAGAGTTGTGAAAGGAATGCAGTTACACTCCAAATTGGCCGTCAAAGGCAAACTGTGGGATTCCATTAACACAGCTATGCGAGAGTTGACTTTTCCCGTCACCTCGCTGGCAGCTAGCCGGATGAATTCGTCTAAGCTCTGACAGCAAACATGTGTCGAGTAATTAAAAGCATCAGCAAAAATCCATGGAAGAGTGTTGTTCATGTTAGCCAGGACATCATTCTCATTGATGCCGAAAAAACACTGTCTCGGGTTAACATGGTTGAATATCCGAGGAGCTTTCCTGTGCCAGTCTGAAGTGACATGTTTTATAGCTTCCTGGATAATCGTGCAAGACATGTTTACAATGTGCTGACATAAGTCAACAAGCAAAGTCATACTACACTTGCCGTGCGTGCCAGATACCACCGCGTCCCAATAATTTCTAACCAAAGACCTCACATAAGGGCCAATGTTTATGTCACAGTCTCTGATTGGAGGGAATTTCACATAAGCGATCACTTGGAGTCCTAATGAATCCATGTTGACGGTTGATAAAAAAAAAAAAAAAAATGTAATCTCACAAGACGATCCTTATTTTTCAGTTTCTGTTGTCTGTCATTCAGTCTTCACTACAGAAACATTACTCTGCTGCAGTTGTCCAAGCAACCTAAGCATTCTATGTTTGCTTTCTAGAATGACATCAAAAGCGTTCCATCGTGATGTCATAGGGGCGGGGCCTTTCATCCGTCTCTATACAAATGAGGTTCTGTAGGCCTACTTGTTTGCAGTGATTACAAGATTATATATATATATATATATATATATATATATATATATATATATATATATATATATATGTATATATATATATATATATATATATATATTTCTTTATTGTACCCATGCTCATATACAGAAGTAAAACAGACATATAGACAAAAAAGACAAAACCATAAAAACAAAAATTGCATTTAGAATTTTATTATGCGTTTTTTCTTTTGCGCGCAGCAAATCAAGCAAAGATGACCTCTTCTGAAGAGTCCATCATGTTTGGCACGCCTAGTTGTGTGCCAAACCAAAAACACAGTAAAGTGTTTTTTAAACACATTCATGTCATTCAAAGCAGAATATGGCAGATTTGCCAACTCTGAGACTCAGAAATTCCCCCAGAAGCAGAGAGTTTTCATATTCAGGCTGTGGAACATGTTAAAAAAAAATGTATCATTGTTTTGCTTGATTTGCTAAATTCTATGATGGCTAAGGAACTCTTTTGATGACTTTTGTAGGGCTTCATGTCAACAAAAATGCAACGGAAAGCGTACAAAAATGTCGGAAAAGGCAACAAATTTAAAAAAAGGTGACAAATGTCTGAGAAAGCCACAAAAAAAGTCGGAACAAAAACAACAAAAATTAGGAAAAAAGCAAACCAAAATGTTTAAAAAAAAGTGACATGCAGTAACAAAAGCACGTCAATAAACTCTACATGTCTGGCCCTTGGTGTGATTCTCTTTTTCCAGGGTGGCCCCTAGTGAAAATGAGTTTGACACCCCTGCTTTAAGGCAATTCTTTTTGTATTAGAAGTTTTTTGTGATGTGATGTTTTAATATGCAAATATGTGCTAATTTGAATAAAATTCCAGAACAGACAAACTGGAACAGGTTGAAAATTCTTGTTTCGTTTTAGAGACATATAGGCCATTAGAGCCAAAGGTTTTAACGGAGGGAATTTTGGATGCCTCTTTTTATCACCCCATATAACAAAATAAAAATCTATTTTTAACCTGTTTTTACTGCATCAAACTTCAAAACCAAAATCTAACTCTGCTTTTGTTTGTTTTTTGTACTTTGGGTGAACTGACACTTCAATATTTCCTCTGCTGGTATTTTAGACACAAATCTAGTGTCTAATTGTAAGAGTCATACTGTTCCATAAAATGGTCCTCTATATGTCGTCACATTTGGACACCAGTGCTGCACACACACACACACACACACACACACACATAGTCATTAAGTCAACCAGCTTCAGGTGTGTGAGCTTGTCACACAGCTGAACGGTGATTTTATTAAACCACATGAGAAACTAAGGAGGGAGGGACTCTTTTAGCGTCTGATGTATGTGAGGCTTCTCTACTGAACAAGCTGCTGCTTCATACACAGATTAAGCTATATGTAGATATATACATTTTGTTGTTTCTTTGGTGTAAAAGCATTCCAAATCAAAGCTGAGTTCCTCCAGCAGCAAATATGTTTGCTTAAGTTGTCTTGCTTCCAGTTTGTCTTGTCAGTTTTATGGTATTTTTTTCTATAACCGTAGGATCACCCTACACATGTTTTATTCTCTGCAGAGGTTTTTAAAAGGACAGGTTTGAGTTTGCTGTCAAGTTTGTTAAGCTAGAGGGTTAGAGAGTTGCGTGAAGCCATGAAGGAGGAGATTGCTGCTGCTGTGTTCTTTGTTGCTCGGCTGGTTAAGAGATATGGATGTCTGGATAATGATAGCAGGGAGCGCTTCGCCTCTGTCCTCACCTCCGTTCTGTTTGAGAACTATAAGAACCACTGGCACCCAGGTGCACCCACCAAGGGACAGGCCTACAGGTCAGTTGTGTGTGTGTGTGTGTGTCTCTAATCGACAAATGGGCAAACTAAACAAATGGGCACATAGTAACTAACGCAAGTAAAATAAGCCAAAGCAATCAAATAGAAGAAGAAATGGTGGTAAATGAAATATAAAAAATACAACATGAATTTAGTAGCATATTGTCAAACATTTTAGGAATATTTTCAGGTCTGTAAACTTTTAGAAAAGAGGAACTGTTTTGGTCCAATTTGTCATTGACCTATATTAAAGCCAGTCTATATGTAAGCCAACTTTTGACAGAAGAAATATTACATTTTCTCTCAGACAAATGTTAACTTCATAAGCCACAAAACTGCGCCATTCGAAACACTCACGGGGTTTTGTAGAAACATCACTTTTGTCTGGTACGACCAGTAGCAGGGTAGTTAATCCTAAGTAATGTTAGAAAGCTAACTCATAACTGACATTACTCAAGTCAGTTTGCAAACTGAAATCATTGTGATTATTTTATCATACTGGGGTTGTGACCAAAATCTCATATCTGGACTAAAACCAAAACCATCTACCGATAGCACCAGGGGTAAGAGTGAAAATGGGGTGTTAATCTTGGTGAACCAACCCATTGAAATTAAACTTTCAATTTTAAACAAGACCTGTGAAAATTCAAGAAGTCCTCCATCTAATATTGCTGAAGCGGAGTTGTTTTTGTGTATGTTTCAGGTGTCTCCGTATGAACCGTGTGCGGCTGCAGGACCTGGTGCTGCAGCAGGCCTGCAAGCGGAGCATGGTGCGGTACGAGGATCTGGGCCTTCCCCAGGAGCTGACGGTGTGGGTTGACCCTGGAGAGGTGTCCTGCAGGTCAGACCGCTTAACTCTGTAGAGCATAAGACTTGTAACGAGATCACAAGTTCAGAGGCACAGAAGAGCTGCAGCTTCAGTAACATCTAGACACAACCAAGAAATGCTTCCAATATATAATTTCCTGTAAAACCACATCTAACAGTTGGCCTACATTTTGGTTTGTGTATGAATTAAACCAGTGAGATCCTACATGTTAAACCGGTAAGCTTCAACATTGTTGGTAAGTGGGAGTTTCTAAAACTTTGGAGAAAGTCAGGCTAGCTGTTTTACCCGGTTTCCAGTCTTTATGCTAAGCTAATCATCTGCTAGCTCTAGCTTCATGTTGAGGGTACAGACATCTAATTATCGCCATCCTCCTTGCAGGTATGGTGAACAAAGCACTCCATTCTGCGTCTCGGTGGTGGACAGCTGTCGGCGTGGGGATGGGGAATTTTCCCGCCGCATCCATGATGCCGTGGAGCGGGCCAGCCTTGACGTCCAATCAGGAAGCTCTTCAGACGAGGAAGAGGGGGGCATAGACAACAGCATGAGTAGTAGCATTAGTAGCATGAGTTGTAACAACCTATCAGCTCTCTGTCCTGCTCCAATCCTGACCACAAACCCTGAGCACAAAACCATCCCAACTGTTAGCAACCCCAACAGCGTCTACCGGGTAGGTTGACTACATCTTGGTTTCATTAACTGTAACCATGAGCTTTGTAGTCTTGACGTAGTTACCATGTACAGATATTGTAAAATGAATTTTAAATGTTGGATATGGAGTTTTGCTAAATTGTCCATCAATGTCCTTGTCTGGATGTTGCGTATCTGGGTCTTTCATATTTTAGGTTTCTATACTCTTTAAATGTGAGAATTGGAACACAGTGCCAGTAAATCAACTGCTTCATCTTCTAAGAAATGCTGAATTGAACACAGTCCAGTCTTTTGACTGCAGGGCATTTTAATTCTACCGAATTAACCTTTTTGAGGGAACTTGGGCTTTTTCTGCTTTTCTTAGGAGCAGTCAAAAGAGCTGCAGCCCCATGAACGTCTGGTAGTTTACAGCTGGAAAAAGTTGATAGTTAACGACTGTTTGGCCTTGGCTGTTTCTAGAAGTCTATTGTATTGCTGTCTTCTAACCCTTTGCTCCTCTCGTTCTCAGTTCAGTGAGTATTCTCCGGGCGCTCCTCAGACCTGGCTTAGGGAGAAGCGGAAAGCCTTCGCTGGGGATGCATTCCCACCTCTGCCTCCCCCAGTTGGAGGTCCAACCTCCCAGTTCTCCAGCCAGAAAGGCTTCAAGTCATATGGAGCCACATTCACCTTCACTGGGCCTCGTGTTGACAAGTACCACTGGGTCAGCCAATTCCGATCCTAGAGTGAGCCCAAACTTCGTCCTAGAACCAGAATTGGGTTACTGCTCGGGGGGGCAGAAGCAGGAATAGCTGCCATGATGCCAGATCAAAACAGTTTCAGGACAGGTTTACATATTTGTTATTTGTGTGTGATTTAAAGTACTGCTGTTTAAGCATGTTTTTAAACTTTCAATATTCAAGTATTTTAAATGATTCAATGTTTTTTCTTTTTTTTTAAACTAAAATTAAACTAAGTATAAATGAAGTGACATTAACTGCCATTGAAAAGAAATAAATGCGTCCACGTCAGCTCTAAGTTTTGGTTCCCTTTATTTTTATCACATGAAGTTCTAGTTACACTAACATTTGGCTGAATTAGCTAATTTCCTTATTGTAAAGTGTGCTGCTTTCTGCGCCAGGATACTTGTGTAAAACCAATATTTATTTTTTCCTGTCAGCAAGGCTCTTTCTTACAGAGCCCCCTGGTGTCAAAAAAATGAAACTGTACTTTCTCAATGTGTCTGTGGGCTAAGCAGGTGTCTATTTTGTTTATCAGTTCAGCATCTGTGTACAGCTCAGTCTGGAAGCTAATATGGCTGAGTGGTTGTATGTGGTGGTGGTTGTACTGGTAGTATAGGTAGTGATTGGTGGGAAGAACAATCAGCTAACAACACTGCCTGCACAGCAACCCCAATCACACTCACCACCAGGAATCGGTAATGCAGCGTATGCTGTGAAATGAACGATTTAGTATACACACTGATGCAAGTAATTGCTTAAAGAAATAGCTTGACCTTTTTGGAAATTATTTAATTTGCTTCTGGCAAGACTTGAATGAGAAGATTGGTATCACCTGTCTGTTACATATAAGGTTGCAGCCAGTTAACTTAGCACAAAGACTTGAAACCAAGGGAAACGAGCCTGGCTTTGTCCAAAAAAAGAAATCCACCTACCAGCACCAAAGCCCACTAACATTTCTTTTTTTTTTTTATTCTATAAAAAACAAAATGTATGTCCTGGCTCTGAGCAGGCAGGTTCAGCCAAGAAATAGTCCAGTGAACTTTGAGACTTTGTTACAGTTTGGCTAAAGTACGCTAATTTAAGGATAAACGAGGATAACTTGCCAAACACGTAAGAGCTCACTGAAAGCATTGACATGGCAATCATTTTTCTCTTAGTTGAACTATTGAAATCATTAATTTATCATAGAATATGTTGACGAGGTAGAGAAACCATTTGTCTGAAGGTATGCTGGGTTCAAATTTTTTCTTTTTGAAAGCCCTGCCTTTACTTTCATGCTCCTCCCACTGGGAATAGGTCAAAGGTTTGTCTGTTTTTCTATATGGTTCTGGCATTTTAAGAGGTTACCATAACAGTAAAGACTGATTAGCAAATATTATTTAAAAATAAACCGTTAAATGACTCCAGAGTTTACAAATGACTGAGGCTGTCATGCTCCAGCCAAAGCCAATAGTTTTCAGATATTCCTGTTTTGAAATTCATTTCAATTGCATCTTTTTGAGGCTGGATCACATTAAGAAAGGCAAGTCCCTGAGTGGGTGAACATCCAAACATTGAGTTTTGTAGCTGATGGGCTCTACGTAAAGTAAACTCTTCTGCTGACCACAGGCTGAAAGCTCTGTGTACATCCGTATGATTGGATTAACACAACTTGAAAAATGTTTGCACTCATGTAAATAACAGCAGTGTCTAAAGTAACTATTGGTGCTGTCATGTATAAAAGTGTTTGTATGTGGATAGATGAGTGCTGATCTTACCTGCTGTAGGAGCAATTCTCACGGCTCTGTTTCAAGTGACCACTGCTGAAGAAACGCAACCGTTTCCACAGCTACACTTTACTGTGTGTGTGTTCCTGTGCCCATGTCTCAAGTCATGCCTCGACTTGCCCCTGGCTGGCAGGTATGTTGCCGGGGTGCAGCAGTAAACACTCACCCTCAGCCCCCAGGATTTAAATTTGCCTTCTCTATTTCATGTGACCACAGCACTCTCGCATGTCTACTAAATTTATTAATTTCAGACCCACATTAATCTCTTTTTCAAATCTTAGGAGGCTTTGCAGAACACATTTATTTTTGCACTCAGGGATGATTCACGTATAGGTACTGCAGCAATTTACTATTGCACTTCCTAATAGTTGGATGATTTGCGAGAGACACTTTTAAAAAACAATGTTAAATGTAGGCCTAAAATAAATTATGTAACATTCAGGATTTTCCAGTTTTTCCCATTAGTTCAGTTTCATTTACTTTAGTAGTCATAGTTAACACGAGATCAACAGTACAATGCAATACATTGGACGACTGAATGGGTCAGCTCAGCAGTAACACTAGCCATATAAACATGAAATAAGATAAAATGAGAATAACATGTTAGATGGAATGACATAGATAAAAAATAAAATGTATATGATACAGAGGATAGTGTGTAATAGTAACAAGTTCAACAGTATTGCACAGAAA
This sequence comes from Sander vitreus, assembly GCF_031162955.1. Lineage (NCBI taxonomy): Eukaryota > Metazoa > Chordata > Actinopteri > Perciformes > Percidae > Sander > Sander vitreus. The sequence continues at coordinate 7,739,521 of NC_135867.1, forward strand.
AAGTAATGGTATATGAAAGATAGATACATAAAAATATAGCACTATAAACATGAAAAAGAGGATTTGTGTTTGAGTGAGGACTGTATACAACAGTTTTGCACAAAGGATATGCAGCAGTCCATGTTCAATAGCAGCAGTTATATAGTGCATTCGAATAGTCCTGATGCATTGTGAGAAACAAAAGCCTACTTCTGAGAATAGGTGACATTAACACCAAAATTGTGTTCCCATTTGCAAAACCGCAATCCGTGCTCCAAAAGGTGCTGTGTTCTTAAAACTGGTCGGCAAATCAGAATACTTTATAATAATAATATTATAACCTTGTTTAAAAAAAACTGGATCCACATCACACCTAGGATTCGCCTTTATCTACAGTGTCTGAGACTCCTAAACTGCTGCAATGACAATGGTTCATATTGTCTGTTCTGACACTGTAACAAAGTTGGACAACTGTTGTCCCCTTGTGGATTATCCTATCTAACATTTGCACACCATACATCACAGCTAGCCTTCTTTTCCTTCCTGCTTTGCATCTATTTTCCAGCAATTAAACAACTTATAATGAATCAAGATAAGAAATAAGATAAGAGATGAGATAATGTATTGCCATCCATTACAGTGCAGTGTACTACACAAAATTTGGTCCTCAGCGAAAAACAAAAGAATGAATGACAAGGCATCATACTCATAACATGCAAACAACAACATACAAAACAAATTACAAACATGTATACAAGCAGCAGAAAAAAGTGTAAATATAAGTATAGTGTAAACAAGTGTCAAGTGAAGTAGTGCAATAGCAACAGTAGGCTGAAATATGTTTAGCTGCTGCCTCCATCCACAGCAGTAGCCTACATTGATTAGCTTTCGTGTCTGTCCTCCCTGCTTCTCCAAACTGGGGACGTGCTGCCATCTAGGCTACTGTATGTAATACACTGACTATGGATAAGTACCTCATACAACCCGACTTCAAAATATCCGAACTATCCCTTTTAAGTGAATGCATTTGGATTTGTGACAAACAGCATTTCCAGGGTTAGAACTAGGGCTGCAACTAATGATTATTTTCATAGTCGATTAATCTGTTGATTATTTTCTCAATTAATCGATTAGTTGTTTTATCTATAAAAATGTCAAAACACGGTGAAAAATGTGGATCAGTGTTTCCCAAAGCCTAAGATGACGTCCTCAAATGTCTTGTTTTGTCCAAAACAGAAAAAGATATTCAGTTTACTGTCACAGAGGAGAGAAGAAACTAGAAAATATTCACATTTAAAAAGCTGGAACCAGAGAAATCTTGTTTTTTTTAATAAAAAAAATATTCAAACAGATTAATCAATTATCAAAATAGTTGGCGATTAATTTAATAGTTGACAACTAATTGATTAATCGATTCATTGTTGCACCTCTAGTTAGAACGCCATTGACATATTAAGTGCATCAAAACCTATGTCATATACCATAAAACAGGATTATTTACCCCCATTAATTTAAAACATAAAACATAAAACAAAATGTGTTTATTAATACTGCAAATAAAACATCTTAATCTAAATTCTGACATAATCATCAAATACCCCTCATCAGTGTGTCTGTGGGGTGCCTGTTCTTTGTTACCGTTACCGAAATAGAAACTGCGCATGAAACCCTGCAGTGAAGAACTGTTCATTTCTAAAGCTGCTTGAGACCATGGATGTATTAAGAGAACTTGAGACATGTTTTTTTATTCGCAGAGCAAAATAAAGGCACAAAAGATAGGTTAGTCGTTATCATAGCATTGTAATACCGCATGCGCATCGAATAAAATATAATTTAATAACAAACGCGGGGCAGTAAGAAAGCATAGGAAACGAGAGGGACATTTGCTGCCGTTTCCTCTCTGTCATCACTGCGTCAGCTAATCAGCCAATCACATAATGTCTTTATTCGTAAATGTCCAATCACAGACTTTGTCATTGCGACGTCTCCCCAGCTCCTCCTCACATCCGGTCGTATATATGTTGCCACGAGTTAGCGGCGAATTTGGAGTGTCCATTTTGAGCAGCGAGTCGGCGTCTCCGGTATTTTCCCCTTAAAGTAAGCACGATTTTTTTGTTTATGTTATTGAGTTTACATATACTGGAGGGAGTTTAGCTTTGCCCCGCATTTCATTTCATTGAGGTCTTTGCTATCGGCCTGATTTCATCGGTAATGTGTTTCCTTGTTAGCAGTAAATCTAGCTAGCTCTGTGTGTTAGCCGCAGTGGTGCTAGCTTGCTAAATACGTTAACGCGGTTATTGCGCTTATTGATGAGCCGTTTATCAACTGTAGTAGAAATTAAGCCATTCTGCCTGAATGCCATTATTTGGTTTTTATCTGTTCCGCCTACTCGGACTTTACTGGTTATTTGATTCAGGGTCAGCTAACGTTACTAGCCGGGCCTGCACTGTGTCCCGAGCGGCAACGAAGCAAAGCGCGGTCCGCTTGAACACTGAGCATGGAGATTCACGCTGGATTATTGTTCCTTTTTGTTAGCCAACGAAGTCTTTTTGTTTCCTTGTAAACCTCCAACAGTGCATATCACCCTTTACTGTTACAATATTGACGTTAAGATGGTGTTTGACTACAATATAATACAATATGGTCAAATTTAAAACCAAGATTAAATAAAGAAACCGTAGCTAGTGTTTAGTACTGAAACATGCTCAGCAGATACTTTATTTATCCCCTTGGAGAAAATCGGGTGTCCATTAGCTCAGCCATTTAACAGTACTTGAAACAAGTCATGTAAAAAAATAAAGGGATAACGTTAAGGTGACAGTAAGTACAACGATATTGAAGGTGCAAATGAAGCTAGTTTGCCAGATAAAGACAAAGAGACTAGTATACTAGACGGTATGTTGTAAATGTTGTTTAAATTGAAATGCTTAAGGCCATTTGAATGTATCAACATTTACATTTACCAAAATGTGTTATGCAAGATTTGATCAAGGGAAATTTATTTATATAAGCGCATGGATATAAAACCCAACGGCAACCCAATGTGCTTTACAGATCACACGGATACAAATGAAATTAACGTGATCTTGGGAAAATGGGTATAAATAAATAAAAATGTAAACAAATATAGATAGAGGTGTGTGTGTGTGTGTATATATATGTGTATATATATATATATAAATGTGTGTATGTTATTTCTTGCCAGCCATTTCCCCACAAGGCAATTGTTAATAGACCTTAAGTGATCGTGCCCCGATCCTAGTTTTCATCAATCTCCAGGATCATCCTAAATTTATCTTGTCGTATCTCAGTCTCTTGAAGAGCCCACCATCAGAATGGCAGACGCTGATAATCTCCTCATGGAGACATCGGACCAGAACGGCAACGAGGGAGAGGACGACCAGAACGGAGCCGAGCAGGAGCTGATGGGTGGAGAGGAGGATTGCCTGGACAGCCAGGAGGGCCAGGAAGGTCTGGAAGGCCAGGAAGGTCTGGAAGGCCAGGAAGGTCTAGAAGGCCAGGAAGGTCTGGAAGGTGGCGCAGATGGAGGCAAGATTGATGCCAGCAAAGGAGAGGAAGATGCTGGGTGAGTGTTCCCCTGAGACCCATCACTCTTTGTATGAGCACCTTTTAAGGTCACTAAACAAAAATACGTATTCACTTGTGGATGAAACATCGGTTTTATTTATCACAGATGATATCGTTATTGCATATTTTATCGTACAGAACGGGTATAACTAGTCCGTTTTTTCAGTTAATCTTGTTACTGGCAACTTGTGCATGAATTTCCTACGCAACTGACAAAGGATGCCAAGTGCAGAAGGGAATAAAGGAAAGGGCAGAGGACAAATATTTGGGTGATCACAGAGAGATGTACCCTATTGACATTAAAAGGCGCTTTGTATTCTGTATCGGTTAAGGCTACACATGCAATAACTGGTGTAAAATAAAAAATAAAGTAAGAAACCGGAAGGTGTCCCTATGTGTTTGCAGTAAAATGTTCGTGGGCGGCCTCAGCTGGGACACGAGTAAAAAGGACCTAAAGGATTACTTCAGTAAGTTCGGCGAGGTTTCAGACTGCACCATCAAGATGGACTCAAACACTGGCCGATCCAGAGGGTTTGGCTTCGTTCTCTTCAAAGACTCCTCCAGCGTGGAAAAGGTGCGTCACTCTGATTACCTGACAGCTCTTTCACATGTACCATCACTCTAGTGGTGATCTATTATCAGGGCAATGCTGACATGATGCTGCCTGAGTGGAAGCATAACATGAATAACACCTCGATCTTTGCTATTTATTTGTTTTTATTTAGGTAATTTAATTCTTGATGTGCACCTAAAAGGTAGTGGTTTGTGACTAACATCAAATTCAACTTTGATGAGCATGCAGTTAAAGTGGACCACAGACAAAGTTGCCCTGTTGCTCAAAAGAATTGGGTTTCATTCCTTGGGCTGTACCTCAAATGTTGCCACGCCATTCTACAGTCACTTCTAGAGACCTTTACATGAGATGTCGCACAATGCAAGGGATAGTTCCAGGCTTTCGGTCAATCATTGCTGTGTTTTAGCACTCCATTCAAACTATGATAATGTGTGTCTTCAGGTGCTCGAGCAGAAGGAACACAGACTGGACGGACGTCCAATCGACCCCAAGAAGGCGATGGCCATGAAGAAGGAACCCGTCAAGAAGATCTTTGTCGGGGGTTTGAATCCTGAGGCCACTGAGGACACCATCAGGGAATATTTTGGTGCTTTCGGAGAGGTCAGTTTTACTAGTAGTCGTGAATAAAAATGTTCATTGTCTAGGAAAAGATTGCATTTTGTTAGGTTTATTTTTTTCTTCTTCCAGTTTTTGGCACTCAAACATTGCAATAAAAGAACAATGTTGTCTCTTGGCACTAGTAAAACCCTTCAGCCCTCCCCGGTGTCTACCTGGTACTATCTCTGCTCACCCATATATGTAAACTTAACCTGGCGGCACAGGCTGCGTGGTACCTTCAAAGCAAAAGCACTAATGGGTAGTACCTAATAATAAAGTTACTAATGTCATAATCTTACTTATTCAGCTGTATAATTCTGTCAAAACAACAAAAGTAAACATTTAACTCGTAAGTCCAACAAAATGATAAATGGCTCCAAAAACATTTTTCTAAATCAAAAATTCTCCAACTCACCCTGACAAAATCGTTTTTTTTTTTTTTCATTTTAAAATGACCCGAATTTTGAAATGTTCATCATAGATGATGGGCTTGTCATTGTTGAATTATCGGAGACTTGACCTACAGGTTGGTACAGACTGGGTTTGGTCTGCCAATAAGACAACCAGTAGAAAGCCTCTGCCAAATCAAAGTATGTTTATCATGATGCCATCGAGTTTCATAAATGTGCATCAACCCTTTTAACACAAGCATCTCCACTCCTTCAGATCGAAACCATTGAGCTTCCCATCGACCCCAAATCAAAGAAAAGGAGGGGTTTCATCTTCATCACATACAAAGAAGAAGCCAGTGTCAAGAAGTGTCTGGAGAAGAAATACCACAACATCCAGGGCGGCAGGGTACGTACACTTATCTCCGCAGCGTTGGGTGGTTGATGGTACTGTGTGCATTATTAAAAATATGTTTACATTAAGAATTGACCCCAAAGCTGTTGCATTAAGTACTTTAACCCTTGTGTTGACTTCGGGTCACATTGACCCATTTTATATCAGAAAATATGGAACGTAGAAATAAGCGCTGAAAATGTGTACAAGGAAAAATTTAAAACATTGGAAAAAGCAAAAACAAAGGGTTAAACATGAACACTACTGCAGATGACTCTAGAGCCCGACCGGTAAAGAATTTTTAAGGCCGATATCGATACAAATATTTCGTGATTTTAAAAATCCGATATTACGATATATCCAATATAGGTGTATTTAAAAATTCCAGAAACGTAACCATATTTCCCTAACATTAGTTATTGGAGTCCTCACTAAAATAATATGATAATGCAGTTTAAAAATAAACTTGTTTTATTGTCAGAACAGGAACATCAAAATATTAAAGTTCTGGTAAATAAAATGTATACAAATGTAAGATATGACACTTAAAGACCTTTGAACAAAAACGCAATAACGACAACAAAAATCTAAGTGTTGCCCTCTGAACAAACTGTGCAACGCCAACACTCATAACATGGTTCGTCAGTTTTTAATTTTTTAAATATTCATTTGTCGGCCATTATAAATGCTGATACGGAGTTTGGAAAATGCCTAATATGGGCCCTCCGATATATCGGTCAGGCTCTAGATGACGCACAATGAAGCTACAGAGTGTTGAGTTCTTTAGTGCAGAGGGTGTTGTGTCAAGACGGTATATACCTAAAGCTGTACATCCTGAAAATGACTGCCATTTAGCCAAACTGCAGCGTTAGGTAGCCCTCTTTCTGACAAGCTGGCATAGCTTGGTTGGTATCGATGTACGTCTTAGGTCGTCTAGATTCATATGATGCCACAGTCCTCTTCTAGCTTTTAAACGGAGCTTGCTACAGCCTCTTAAAAGATCAATCTCTGGCTATTTTGAATTTCATCATAAGAGTCAGACCCAACCCAGCCCTTGTGACCTGTAACCCCTTGGTCTCTTGGTGAGGGATGTGTCATGGTTCACAACTTAAGTTCGCCACAGAAACTTAATTTAGACAAAATATCAGGAATGTAGTTGGATTACAAGTGTGTGTGTTTGCATCCCCTCCACAGTGTGAGCTGAAGATCGCCCAGCCAAAGGAGGTGTACCAGCAGCAGCAGTACGGAACGGGACGTGGTGGTGGTGGCGGCGGCGGTGGTTATGGAGGCCGGGGAGGCAGGGGCCGTGGAGGTAAGGAAGTGAAAACTTTCTGGGTTTCATCTAGCAAAGGAGTGAATGGGTTGCCCCAAACTCTGTAAGCACAGCTTGCTGGCTGGAGAGCAAAATCAATGTCAACATTTAATTGAGAAACTTGATAAAAATGCCTCTTTGCCCACAAGGTTGGTGTGACATAGAGGAAAAATGGGATAGTAACGGCACAATGTAACAAATGAGAAGACGGTTCTCATTGCATAAACCTGTAAAAGAGTCCGTTAAATGCTTCTTCTAAAATGTATACTTTTATCATTGACCCGAAAACCCCTTTTTTTAAAGGTATAATTCTGATATTTTGAAGAAGGGTTGTATGAGGTACTTGCCCATAGTCAGTATATTGCCCACAGTAGATGGTCGTCAGCACGTATCCGTATCAACCCTTTGGCAGACTCTGATCCCAAAGTGTCTCGCATATGTTTTTTTAGCGACAGGTTTTATTTGACAAACTATAGTAACCTGAACATAACTCTCAAACTTCGAAAATGATTTTCAGCATTTTGTGGTTATAATTGTATGAAAAGTTGTTGTCAGGTGTGAACTCTCTGCACTTTGTGTCTCAGGTCAGGGCCAGGGCTGGAACCAAGGATATGGAAACTACTACCAGGGATATGGTAACCAAGGCTATGGTGGATACGGCGGCTATGGCAACTATGACTACACTTCTGGTTACTATGGATATGGTCCCGGATATGATTACAGTAAGTACACACACAAGCCGTCATGTCAGTTTTTGGGTAGATCATGGTTACATGGACTTTTAGTATTGTGGTAGTCTAAATTTTCTCTGTGGATACCTAATGCGTGTTGGAGGGACGAGTGGTCAATCTTCCTCAGTGTTATTTTAGTTTTGTTCAAATTTAATTATTGAATGCTCAAATTCAGCCTATTTTTTTTACTACACTACTTAGGCCTATGCAATGACAATGCCACCAGCCGAGCTCCTATAACACGCGATGCACACAAGAACAAGTCCATTAATGTAACATAAGCATTTTGACTGTCAATTTTAAAGTATTTCCCATCCATCTTTGGTTCCTAGCAGCCGGTCACTTCTTCTGTACGACGCCGTTTCTCTAGAGTAGCTCCGTGTCCTAAAATATCACAACGCCTTGTGTTGCTAACTCCCACAGACTTTATTGTTCAGATGTGACAAAAGCATTATTTATATGCGGGTAGGCCAAGGCGTGCAGGGTGAGAACACATTAAAAAAAAAATACACATTTGAATAGTAATTAACATTCAATTAGTGTGTTGTGTGTGGTGTGTTTTTTTTATTTATTTATTTTTTTTTATAAATAAACTGTTCGACTCCTGGAATTTGTTCCCACAGCCTTAATCAGTATTGGTTTAAGTACGATTCAGAATATTATGTCTGCGCATTACTAGCGTGATTAAAATGCTCTGATTAATGTTAACGCTATTGTTGCATTAAGACTGTTGTTTCTTCATACTGTCTCAACTTGTCTTCGGCTCAATCTGGCACGTGAACAGGAATACAGAGTGATAAACGACTTTAGCAAATTGCTTCAGCACACGTGTCCCTCTGTGACAATGTAAACATTGTTTGAAAGAAAGCAAATTAATGTATTTCTAGAGTTGTCTTTCATTGGGAGTCTTACCGGATATTCCAATAACGTGTCTTCGTCTCTGGAAAACATGAGAAGTGGCTAGTACTAGCCGACGTGAATGAACAGTTGATCCAAATTCCTCTAAACCCCTCAATTTTTCTCTCGTAGATGGCCAAGGCGACTTGTTTTGTTTCTAGTTAGCAACCTCCTATGTTTTTAATTATTCCTCAACACTGAGCAGATTGAGTAGTGCTATGTCTTTGCTGCATGCCGAGGGACTGAATCTGACTCGTCTATCCTCTCTGCCCCACAGACCAGGGCAATGGCAGCTACGGAAAAACTCCAAGACGGGGGGCACACCAGACCAGCTACAAGCCATACTGATGATCAAGTGGTAGCGCAAGGTATGCCATGGCCATAACTTCCCTTCTTTTAGATCCTGTCACAGTGCCCATAAGCACAGGCAGTTAAAGGGAAGGTTCAGGTTTTTTGAAGTTGTATGAGGTATTTATCCATAGTTGGTGTATTACCCTACAGTAGACGGTGGTCGGCACACCGCCAGGTTGCTTAGCTTCGATGTTTCCTGCTCGGTTGGTTAGTTGTTGTGCGACTTCTTCCTGCTCGGTTAGTTGTTATTGTGCGACTTTGGTGTTTTTAAAAGTCAGGAATTAACCACAAAACTAACCGATCGATGCAGCGGTAGAACTAGCACCTCTGTTGTTCTGCGATGTAAAATTACAGTTTTTGTCAAAGGAGTCTGGTGGCTTTGAAGAGAGCATAGATAACCGCTTCAGTTCCCCCAAATGTTTTAAAAGAACTATTTTCTCAACAAAGTACCCCTTTGTGCAGCTTATGTCTTAATGTTTTCTGAAGTGAAGAAAATGTGACCAAGTTGTGTCGTCCCTCAGGACTCCAGTGATCCAGTGAGACCGACGGCTGGACGGACACACTGGGCATGACACGACCTCTTTTATGACAGACGACCATTTGTACAGAAAACATCTGAAATGTAACTTTTTAAATCCTATCATTTTTAGGTTTTACTTTCCCCTTTGGTGTCTTTTTGTTTTCTTCCCCCTTCCACATTTCCATCAATGGAAGTGTAATTTTTACTGTACTTTTTGGTACCTGTTTTGATTCTAATGTATTGTAAGGCTTGTATTTTACATGTTTGCTGGCTTTACAGGTTGAAAATCTTGGCACTGTAAAGGAGCTTTTTTGACAAATAAACAGTTTTCAGTAATTTTTTTTTTCGTTCTGGTGCTTCCAGGTTTTGGGGTGGAAGATTATGAAGTTGTTCACCGGGTTTAGGATTCAAATTCGGTTGTCAACATTGATTTCTCGGTCTTTTGTAGCCACACAATTCAATCTGTAATGACCCAATGTTGAGTGTAACTCAAGAATTATGTTTCACATTCCCTCAGATCACACATTGGTATTTTTTTTCCCCCTTCTCAGTGTATCAAAATTATTTTAACCTTAGCTATAATTCCTTAAAACTGAAACGACTAGCTGCAAGCTTCATCCATCCAGGACGTTCTGAGTTCACCAAGAATCAACATCTGAAAGCATACAGATGTGGGTTGGGGGAGGGGGGTGGATATGAATTGACATACATTTTACGTAAGCAAATTGTTGGAGTTTCTATGCTGGTTTAGTTTGCGTTTGTCAAGTGTCACTGGTTATAGAAATAACCGCTTTGAAGTTAAATGTTTGCTTAGTTTTTTTTTTTCTGGACAGACCACTGGAGTCTCCTCAACTAGTGTCTCTGGCAATTTATTAGTAATAAACATTTCAGTTTGTAATATATTGTGTATTTCTAATGCTTAATGTTAGTTAATTTATTAGTCCTGGGTAATAGAAAACCGTTTAAGTTCAGGTGCTCAAATGCGCGCTGTTTTCAGGACTTAAAGTGTACAGGATAATTACTCCTGTCCTCCAAACAAGTCTGAAGCCGTGAGGATGAAGTGTTTAGTAACTGAATTTGATGAATTATGCTGACAAATTGTTAGGTTGTATCTCATGATGCTTAAAAGGAACATTGATTTGCCAAATTCTAAAGACGTGTCCCCCCCTGGCTAGCATGGATGTGTTCAGAAGTCATGCCAGTTTATATTATTTCTGTTGAAAGTGGAAATTTTGGTCTGAAGGGTGGTTTGATCACCAAAATAATTAGGATTCAAACTCCCAAGACTGCAGAGACGGTGCAAATATCAGCACCATCTGGCTTCTTGTTCAGTTCTTAAGACTATAGTACTGGTTGAAAAGCATTAAGTTCCCCTTCGGAGCAAGAAGTGAAAACATTTTGGACTCAGGGTTGTTGAACTACCAAGATTAGTGGTCATCTGTGGACCATACATACATTTTTAACTTTGGTACAGTTTAAAGTCAGGAAGAGAAATTAGTATCCTAAATGGTTCCTCTGCCCTGGGTTATATTCAGGGGATTCAGCTTTTGGTGATCATGTACAGTCAGGCCCAGAAATATTTGGACAGTGACAAGTTTTATTTTAGCTGTTTACCTAAACATATTCAAGATGGTTATATAATCAATATGCAGACTCAGCTTTAATTTGAGGGTATTCACATCCAAATTGGGGGAAGGGTTTAGGAATTACAGCTTTTTAATATGTAGCCGCCTCTTTTTCAAGGGGCCAAAGGTAATTGGATGATTGACTCAAAAGCTATTTCATGGGCTATTCCCTCGTTAATCCATTTAAAGGTCTAGAGTTGATTCCAGGTGTTGCATTTGCTGTGAACCCACAACATGCGGTCAAAGGAGCTCTCAATGGAAGTGAAACAGACCATCCATAGGCTGAAAAAAGAAGAAATCCATCAGAGAGTTAGGGGAAATGTTAGGAGTGGCAAAATCAACAGTTTGGTACATCCTGAGAAAAGAGAGCGCACTGGTGAGCTCAGGAACTCCAAAAGGCCTGGACGTCCACGGAAGACAACAGTGGTGGATGATCGCAGGATCCTTTCCATGGTAAAGAAAAACCCCTTCACAACATTCACCAAGTGAAGAACACTTTCCAGGAAGTAGGTGTATCAGTATCTAAGTCTACCATAAAGAGAAGACTACATGAGAGCAAATACACAGGGTTCACCACAAAGTGCAAACCATTAATCAAAAATAGAAAGGCCAGATTAGACTTTGCCAAAAAACATCTAAAGAAGCCAGCCCAGTTCTTGAACAGCATTCTTTGGATAGATGAAACAAAGATCAACCTGTACCAGAATGATAGGAAGAAGAAAGTATGGAGAAGGCTCATGATCCAAAGCACACCACATCTTCTGTAAAACATGGTGGAGGAAGTGTGATGGCATGGGCATGCATGGCTTCCAATGGCACTGGGTCACTAGTGTTTATTGATGATGTGACAGAAGGCAGAAACAGCTGGATGAATTCTGAAGTGTATAGGGATTAGGCCTTCAACAATTATTAAATAATTGTCTAATTGTCAATTATTTTAAATAATTGCAGTTGCTTTGGTAAACTGCAACCGTACGACTGGTAATTGTTGATTTTGTTAACTTATGCTAAAATGTAATTATATAAGTGATTATTGATCGGACTATATATATATATTTTTTTTTTATTTCAATTGTTAGTTGTTGGCACTTGATCCTAAACAAGTTCATAGCAACAAAAATGAGAAGGGGGGATACAGTTATAAAAAATGTTTTATGATAAAGAGGCGTAGTTCACTTCATAGGCTGTGTATTTGTGTTATTACATTATCTGGGTCACAAAACTGTGATATATAACCAAAAGATGTATCCTGGAATTCATTCAAAACTTTAATTTGTTTAAAAAAAGTAATAAATAAATTAATATTTTTTAAATTGACTATAAGAGACAATTATATTGTTAATCACAATTATTTCTGAGACAATTAATTGTACAGCAAAATTTGGAATTGTTACAGCTCTAATAGCAAAGTTGATTGGACGGCGATTCACAGTACAGATGGACAATAACCCAAAACATACTGCGAAAGCAACCCAGGAGTTTTATAAGGCAAAAAAGTGGAATATTCTACAATGGCCGAGTCAATCACCAGATCTCAACCCGATCGAGCATGCATTTGACTTGCTTAAGACAAAACTTAAGGCAGAAAGACCCACAGACAAGCAACAACTGAAGACAGCTGCATTAAAGGCCTGTCAAAGCATTACAAAGGAGGAAACCCTGCGTTTGGTGATGTCCATGGGTTCCAGACTTTAGACAGTCATGCTAGGACTGCAGAGGATTATCAACAAAGTATTAAAAATAAACATTTTATATATGGTACAGTTCATTTGTCCAATTACTTTTGAGCCCTTGAAATGAGGAGACTTTGTATAAAGATGGTTGCAATTCCTAAACGTTTCATAGGATATTTTTGTATAGTATGTCGAAAAAAACACAAAAGTCACAGTATAGTATAGTATTTTTTAAAAAGGGATAAAAAAAAAAGTCATACTATATGATGTCGCTAAAAGTCAAAAAGAAGTCATAGTATGGTATATCCAAAATAGTCATATTATAGTATGTCGAAAAAAGTGATAAAAGTAATAGTATAGTATGTCCCAAATTCTCATAGTATAGCATGTCGTAAAAAAAGTGAAAAAAAAGTAATAGTATAGTATGTCCCAAATTCTCATAGTATAGCATGTCGAAAAAAGTCATATAGTAGTATGTAGTAGTAGTATAGTATGTCGAAAATTCTCATAGTTTAGCATGTTGAAAAAAGAGATAAAAAAGTCATAGTATAGTACATCAACAGATGTTATAGTATAGTATGTCAATAAAAGAAATAATAGTAAACGGACTGTATTTATATAGCGCTTTTCTACGCTCAACGACCACTCAAAGCACTTTAACATAGTACAGGAACCATTCACACACTGTGGCTGAGGCTGCCTGGGCAAGATGCCACCTGCTCATCAGATAAACATTCACACACATATTGGCGCAGCATCATGAGCAATTTGGGGTTCAGTGTCTTGCCCAAGGACACTTCGACATGGGACTGCAGGGTCAGGGATTGAACCGCCAACCTTCCAATTTGTAGGCGACCGCTCTATCACCGCTCAGGTCACAGCCGCACCATTCAGGATTTGAACCACATGTCGTCATTTGTCTCTTTCACTTAGTATATTGGACCTCAAAACTTCCTCGAAAATATAAGATTCAAACACTCAACCTTCCAATCATCATCTAAGCTATCTGACCTGATAGAAAGTTTACGTTTTCGTAAAAAAATCATATTATAGTATGTCGAAAAAGTCATGGTATAGTATTTCGAAAAAAGTGATAAATAAGTCATAATATAGTATGTCCAAAAAAGTCACAGTATAGTATGTCCCAGAAAGTGATAAAAAAAGTCACAGTATAGTATGTCGAAAAAAGTCATAGTATGGCATGTCGAAAAAAGTGATAAAAAAAGTTGTAGTACAGTATGTCAAAAAAAGTCATTAAAACTAATAGTATTGTATATTATGTTGAAAAAAGTAATTCAAACTAATAGTATAGTATAGTGATAAAAAAGTAATAGTATAGCATGTTGAAAATAGTGATAAAAAGGTCATAGTATCGTATGTCGAAAAAAGTGACGAGAAAGACTGACAGAAAGGTAACTTTTTGCTTCATCTATTTGTAATCATCTTTACTGTAACATAGGTCTTGAAAGTAATTGCACCATTCAGGATTTGAACACTCCTCTCTGTCTTCCAGTCATTCTCTTATCACCCTAAACTACCTGACCTGACACCCAGGTTTATGTTTTCGTCATTTGCTACTTTCACTTAGTATATTGGACCTCAAAACTTCCTCAAACATATAAGATTTGCTCATTTAACCTTCTGTCTTCCGATCATAATTTTATCACTCTAAGCTATCTGACCTGACAAAAAGTTTGTTTTCATTAAAAGAGTCATAGTATAGTATGTCGAAAACAATCACAGTATAGTATGTCCCAGAAAGTGATAAAAAAAAAGTCATAGTACAGTATGTTGAAAAAAGTGATAAATAAGTCATAATATAGTATGTTGAAAATATTATAGTATGTCGAAAAAAGTGATAGTTTAGCATGTCGAAAAAAGTGATGAGAGAGACTGACAGAGGGGACACTTTTCGCTACATCTATTTGTAATCTTCATTACTGTAATGTAGGTCTTGAAAGTCATTACTCCATTCAGAATTAGAAAAGTCTTCCAAGCATTCTCTTATCACCCTAAGCTGTTGATGTTTTCATCATTTGCCTCTTTCACTTAGCATATTGGCCCTCAAAACTTAATGAAACATATAATATTCAAACACTCAACCTTCTGTCTTCCAATCTCTCTTATGACTCTAAGCGATCAGACCTGACAGAAGAGTTCATGATTTTGGCATATTCGTGTCTTTCACTTAGTATATCAGACCTCAAAACTTCCTCAAACATATAAGATTTGAACATTCAATTTTGTGGCTTCTAATCATGCTCTTATCACCTAAGCTATCTGACCTGAAAGAAAGTTTACATTTTTGTAAAAAAAGTCATAGTATAGTATGTGGAAAAAGTCATGGTATAGTATGTCAAAAAACCTGATAAATAAGTCATAACATAGTATGTCCAAAAAAGTCACAGTATAGTATGTCCCAGAAAGTGATAAAAAAGTCCAAGTATAGTTAGTCAAAAAAAGTCATAGTATAGCATGTCAAAAAAAGTGATAAAAAAAATCATAGTTTAGTATGTGGAAAAAAGTGATCAAAAGGTCATAGTATAATATGTCGAAAAAAGTAATAAAAAGTCATAACATAGAATGTCAAAGAAAGTCTGGAAGAACATGCAAACTCCACACAAAAAGGACAAGCCTTGACTGGGTAACAATCCAAAGGTCACTGTCTGCACTGTCTATTTGTTGGTGTAGTGGAAACATTTGCTAACCACTGAGCAACCATTCTTTGTCAACCAACAAAGAATGTTCAAAAAAAAAATGAAACTATCAACACTTTGATACTTTTGAATGCAGGACTTGTAGTTTTTGTACTCTGCAACTCAAGTACTACACACTCCTATCCAACTTGCCATCCCAGTCCGTCTAGTTATTCGGCTACGTCACAGCTCGGTTCACTTCAGCACGCACATACACAGACGTGCAGCCAACCAACAGGAAGCTCCTTATATGGTTGTCAGGACGTCCTGTAGCGGCAGGAAACACCTTATTTGGGCTGAAGCTGTGTTGTTCTTCCTGTAGAGAGCTGGGCGGTGACAAAGTCTGATCCCATTTGCTGTTTAACACACACACACACACACACACACACACACACAGAGGATTAACTGCTGACACAAATGACAAAGTAGTACAGAGGGAGTGTGTGTCTGCAGAATGCATCTTTAAACCTCTGACTTTGACATCCATTTTTTTTTACCAGAAAACTAAATTGTTGTTTCATTTTCCACAGCAGCATGGTTTTAAAATGAATGTTTAGCCCTCCGTTTTTTTTGTACTTTTTATGTCTGGTCTGATTCATTATTATTTGATCTGATAGTTCCTGATTTAAATCTGTATTTTATTTAGACAAAGTTTCTGTTCAGCTGCTTGTATTAAACATTTCATGGTGTATCAGTATTAAACTTGAACTGGCACTGGTAAATCAAGCCAACAGCTTTCAACTGTATCATACGGTCTTCATCAGATGGAGATGGAGTTAGCGCACATAAATGAAATAATATTGAAAGTTCTCTAAAATACCACGGCAAACAAATGAACTACATCTGCTGATGAAAACCATGTGTTACAATCGTAAACTCCACAACTCAACACTAATCAGTCTGAAATAAAAGCACCAACAGTATTTTGACATTTTATTCTTGTCACTCTTTGCTTTAAAGAGGAAACACGTTCAGTATAAAATCAAACAATGATCTGCATGTAAACATACAAACGTCCCAGAACCTACTCAGTAGGTAAATACTAGATGTAAACATTATGCACACTACAAAAGAACTCATATTTACAGTCATACATCAATAACAGTTTCTATACATTCAGGGAATTTGAAGTCTCTTAAACTCATCAGTTTTCCCTATGAAGTTTGGTCCTCAGAGTTTTTTGTAAACTCAGTTTGTATTCTCTGCTGAAGGTTTAAGTTCATGTCCAACACATAATTTTTAACTCAACATCTCACAGACACATGATGACCTTTGACCTCGTAACCACTGGACGAACGCAAAAATGAAATGCACAGTTTGATGTCTGTGGATGGCCAGATATGTCAGTTTTTCGTTAAAGGCAGAGTTTAAGTCTGAGGTCAAAGGTCACGATGGGGCAGGTGGACTCCCTGTCTGTCAGCAGATGTTGGAGCCATGGGGGGAGGGGAGCTCCGACTGAGGACTTCCCATCGGAGAGGAGCAAGAGGAGGAATAGAGGTGCGGGGACATTGAGGAGGCGCAGGCGTGTGACAGTGATGATGAGGAGGTGAAGCAGGAGGAGAAGGAGGAGGTGGAGAAGATTGAGGCAGCGGGGGAGGGGGAACTGTGAGCGGGGGAGGAGTAAGAGAAGCAGGGGGAGGAGGTGGGAGGAGGCGTGGTGATGGGGATGGGAGCAGAGGAAGAGGAATTCCTGTCAATCTTGCGTTCCCGCTGCCTCTGGTGGATCTTGGCGTGCCTCTTGCGCTCGTCGCTGCGGGCGAACTTGCGCCCGCACTCGGTGCAGGCGAAGGGCTTCTCGCCAGTGTGCGTGCGGATGTGCGTCGTCAAGTGGTCGCTGCGGCTGAAGCTGCGCATGCAGATGCGGCACTGGAACGGCCTCTGGCCCGTGTGCACACGCACGTGACGCGTCAGCTCGTCGGAGCGGGAGAAGCGGCGGTCGCAGCCGTCGGCGGGGCAGACGTACGGGCGTTCGTGTGGCGGCGTCTTGCACGGCCGGCTTGTGGGGGACTTCCTGATCCGGCTGGGTTTATTGGGCTGGGCCTGGAAGGCTGGGCATTGAGATTGTGTATGGATCTGCGAGGAGAAGGCTTTGATGGTGGAGAAGGCTTTGATGGTGGAGAGCGGCGTGAGCGGGTTCACGCTCTGCGACAGCAACGGCTTCTGGTCCTGGATCAGGTTGAGCTCGCCGTCCTGCTGCTGCGATAGGAGGTAGTCTGGGAGCATCGGCACCACGAGGGAGGACGGCTGGAAGCCAAGCCTGGAGGTAGGGTAGGCAGGAGGGGGGCCTTGCGGCTGGAAGGCAAGGGGCTGGGAGTCAGTTGGGGGGAGGAGGAGGTCAGAGCTGAGTTCAGAAGTGTACGTCGGCGTCGCAGAGAAGACTGACGTGACGTCACCGGAGCCACAGCTGATCTGGACGGAACTTAAGCTCGGCTGGGACAGCGATGACGATGACGACGATGATGATGATGATGATGATGATGATGATGATGATGATGATGAAGAGGAAGGGATGCTGCAGGCCGGGGGAGGGGCCCCAACGCTGACCAACCCCGTGAACAGACTGAGGAGAGGCTCCGCCCACAGGCTGCTACTGCTGGAGGAGGGCTCGAAGGTGAAGCGACCACTGTAGGCCAGAGGGGGGAGGCGGGGGGTGAGAGGGGGCAGACTCTGCAGGTCCAGGTCCTTCAGAGAGTCTGAGACAGAAACAGAGAAGAAAAACTGCAGGTCAGGGACAAATCACTGCAACAGGAAACAACTAATTAGCTGCTGGACAACACCTGAGAGAGGTTTGCTCTGCTCTGATTCTTACTGACACAAATATTTGAACTTGACATCTAATTAAGTCTCAACTTCAGATTTTTTTTTTTGCTCTTATAAAAGTAGGCTATGTTTATTTCCACCCCCCCACATCTGTTAGATGAAATTTACGCCCACGGTTTTAGCCTACTTTGCAGTCATTGAGGGGAGAAACTTAAATCAACCTCATTATCTTACTTAATCATGACTTCACCAGCACAATAATAGACAGTCAAGACTTCACTTTTACACTGCTCAATTCATGATTAAAAGTGATATTTTAATCATTAAAGTGACTTATTTTGGTATATTTTACTTGCACATACTTGTTTAAGGGGGTGTAGCCTACTTAAGGAGTTGTATTCCCCTTTGACGAAACTTCTCTCCTCCTCTAAACATCCTACTAAACAGCCCACCACCACCTGCACCTCCACTAGCCTACTGCCCGCTCCTCACCTCCGTACTCCCCGAGCTCCCCGCTCAGCAGCTCGGCTCCCTCCGCTGCCGAAGCGGCCAGCAGCGAGCCTCCGGCCGCGGCGTTCCGCAGCAGCATCTGCAGCTCCTCCAGATTCGAGTAGTAACCGTCCAGCGGAGAGAGGGGCGGCAGGAGGCCGGCCAGAGGGTCGGACATCTGCATAGCAGACAGGAGCAGCTCTGCTTTGGTCGCTGCCATCTCTCTGGACGAGGAAGAGTGAGAAGCAGCGTGCTGTTCCTGCGTGGGGGAGACCGAGCTTGTCTCCGCTCCTGAATCCAGCGGAGAGGCGCTCTGACCAGGCTGACGCTGCACTGCTGAGGGCGTTGGAAGCCAACGCCGGGTCGTCAGCTCCGGGGTCCCGCGTAGAAAAGATATTTTAAAAGATTATTTTCGGATCTATGTGATGAGTCATCAGGAAGCGTAAATAGCATAAGCCTAAATGTTTGTTTCGATTGGTGTTTTAATGTGCTGCTGGTGACAACTTGAACTTGAGTCTATCAGTTTCTTCAATGAGGATTCCCGGCTTTATAAAGACTCCTGCGTGACGTACATCCCTAAATATGGCACGGAGGAAGCCCATATTTGGTCAGAGCGGTGAACGTGCAGACCGGGGTGCACACGGACGCTCCGGTGAGTCTGAGCTCGTTGTGCGACGGGTTTTGGAGCGTGAAAGAGCCGGTAGAGTCCAGACTTCAATCTGGGTCGGTGGGTGTTGTCTTTAGTCGGATTGCAGCCTGTAGACGGCGCATATGGAGCACAGCCAGCCGCCATGGCCGGAAACCCGGAGACATGTTGCAGCTCGGATCAGTTTTTTAAGGCTCTACGTCACATGGAGCTCGTCCAGCGGCGTCATCATTTCCTCGAGCCTTATTTGGGTGTCTTCCTGTCCGCCTGCTTATCTGAGAGCGGTTGGAGGCCCCATGGTGGAGGCTCGTTCCGTCCTGCAGTTCAACTCCTGCAAAACACATTTAATAACATGCAGCTGCACTGCACATTTAACACACAAAAAAAAACATTTTAAGTAGGCTTAGGCTATCAAAAGTACCCTACTACAAGTAGGAAAGCAATAAAAGTATTAATACTTAGTAAGAATTTATGATATAAAAGTATAACAGTCACAGGGGACATTTGTTTGCTTTGTGTACTTTTACTTTTGATACTTTAAGTAGCCTACAATTTCCTGATTATAGCCTACTTACATCATTTTACGTATGTAAAATTTCCAATGCTTTTGTAACAAAAGTATTTTTTTTACAGCGTAGTACTTCTTTCTTTTACTTGCAACAGAGTAGGCTATAATTGACATGCAGTGAACGTGGGGCTTAAACATTACGTCCTGTCTTATTTATAGTTTTTCATTTCATTATCAAACATCTCGTCTGCAGGTTTGAACTTCTGATTTGATACCGTGTTGAAAAATACAGCAGCTTGTTGTTGCACTATTTTCTTTTTAGACACCAGTATGTGAAGGGGTATGAGAACAGGAAACAGTTTTAATCTGTGTTACATATTTTTTCTAACAACTTTGTTTCTAACAATGTATAAAAACAGGTAAGATTGCATTTAGTGCAGTAAAATTGAGCAATTTTTTTGCTTTGATTAGTGACTAGCTACACTACATTATTTCTGTTTACATTACAATTTGTTCACTTTGCATTTAGTCTACAGTACATGTCTACCACAAATTTATATGATTCTAATTTATATATGAATATGTTAATTTTATATAGGCCTATATATTAAATAGCATATGTTGTATTTTTTTCTATATTTTAACTTCTGCACTATGTTTTAGATTCTCATTTTTACTTGCATGATTTTCTTTTTATAGTCTACATATTTATGAGCATGCTTCTCTGTAATTGTTTTGCACATTTTTCTCTGCTCAAGAATGTGTCCCAGATTGTTTTCTCGTTAATGAATGAATGCCAAGTGGTATAAATGTTGATACGTTCACTGACATCCTACACTCACTCAGTCAAACTATCTGAGTCATCAGTTAAACTCACATAAAAACGTCGGGCTCAACAATGACGAGCGCTGTAATCACGGTGGTTAAAATCATTTAAAAAAATGTTTGAACAACTGCATAAAAACGGTATTTTCCAGACAAATACGGTGGTATTTCGATAAAAAGAAAACCTGGAGGATGCGGGCATCGATCCCGCTACCTCTCGCATGCTAAGCGAGCGCTCTACCATCTGAGCTAATCCCCCGATCTGGGCAGACAGGGGCATGTTTTATAATTAACGTCAATCGAAGTTATGTGACAAACTAAAGATATAAGTATTAACTAACTATTCCACTGGGAACCACGACCTGTCGCTCCGTCCTCGTAACATCTGTTTGCTGACAGTGGCAGTGGCTGAAATCCAGGGAGGGTGGGGGATGGTTGTTTTACTGGAAAAAATGGAAGTAAAAAATAGAAACGATGTCGGTGAGTCGACTTCACCGAAACAGCTCACTCACTGAGATCACTGGCACACCGAAAGGCTGACACACTACTGACGTTGTTTGTCAGGAATACTTGAAGATGATCATTTGTAGGCTATAGCTAGCAGGGGGCAGGGGCAGGTGAATGAATGAACCGCACACAGCAACATGCTCCACGCAAGTAGCGCATTGGAACCGACTGCCAAGATAACTTATGCCACAGCCGGCCAAATTGAGAAAAGGAAAGCCACTGACCTACCTTACAGGTTCCAGACAAGGCGAGTGGAGGGTCCGAGTTTTAAACTGAGTGATTAGGTGTAATGTTTTCATAACCCAATGTGTACTTCAAGCTTTGGTTGCTCAAGGCAGTAGGCCTAGGCTACACACAGCTACGGATTCGACCAAAACAAACAACCTAAGTCCTGCCTTCCACCTGTTACGTCTTTTTTATTGTGGAATTTTGAATAGAGTACCGAAACGGCAGTTTCACAGGATCTAAACAAACTTTCGAAGTGGTAGACATGTGGCATCATTTCTAGCTACATTGTGTTTTAATAACGTGTTTTACATGCTAGGTAGCAGCTTAGCCACATATATAAAAATATAGGCAAACGTCATAGAACACTTGCAAAATTATTTTAAATAGATTTTAGCTGTAGTATCTTTACTCGTTGATGCCCGGAACATGTCCGTTATTTTGGAGCATTTCGCTGAGCTCCTCCTCCATATTTTTTTTTCCTTTTGAGTCTGACTTTCTCAGCGCCACCTTTCCCTTTTCTTTTTTGGCTTTCCATCATTAGACTCACACACGTCTGTTAACGTTACCGATAGACTTCCAAACGTGAAGAGGAAAAAAAAGAGGTGTTCGATGGCTTTACCTCATAGGCCGACCAGGGCTATTGCTGCGTTCATAGAAATATATATATTTTTTATTTATTTGCAAAACTTTACAAACATGTAGTATAGTGTTGCGTTCATATACATGAAAACGTCATCATTCACGTCACTTCCTGTGGGAATTAGAGGTGGGAAACTCGGGCTAGATTTTGCTAACCGAGTTTCCCAGTTGGTGACGTGTTGTTGACAACTGACGTTTGATGTAGGCGACTTTGGTTCACAGAACATATTTCAATGACAATAAACTGTTTATTGCGGATGAAGATGGATGGATGGATGGATGGAATAAACTGTTTATTGTGGACAAACGCCTCTGCCAAGAAACATACACAGACATAACATGTTTCAAATTATTCATAAATAGGCCCTTGTATAAAAACAACAACACCTTATCCGTGTCCTTTCCCGTCCGTTGTCCTGCACACAAACAAACACCTGTCCATGTGCTGTTTGTATGCTCGCATAAGAAAACAGCAACAAATCTTTTATTATTGTGGCCTCCCATGTTTTCACACACCTGATGCTCTAGGCCATGGCCAACAGTTGGTGGCAGTCATGCAACAAGTTGTTATGCTAAACGCCAATATAACAGAAGAAGAAGAACAAGCATCCCGACCATGTGAACGCTGGCAGTCGGAAAAACAACGTAATCACGGGGGCGGTCCCTGTTATTCCCAGGTGGCATGAATGCAGCATATGCCATGTGGGGAGGGGCCGCTCACTTATCCCCCTATATTTCTGAAAATCCTAGACATGGTTGTGACTTGCACTTGCTTTCTGATTACCCTTGTCTGCTGCGGCCCGCCATACAGGTTGAGCAGAGGCTGCACAGTTTGACCAGCGGGCAGCAGCTGCACACCAGGCCGCCGGATGGTGTTGCTAAGAACTTGCAATGTATAACTATTATCAGACCGGCCCTCGCGGCCTCGAAACACTACCGGCCCACCGGGAAAAGTCCTGACTCTCCCGATTGCCACTCCGCTACTGGGATGAAGCAATTGGGGGGCCGTGTTTAAACAACAGCAAAAAATATAGCCTATATCTTGGTGATGTAGGCTACTAGTTTTATACAGTCTATGGCTACCAGCTGCCTCCTAGCCAGGCATTTAATCCCAAGCAGTCCAAGAGCGCTCAAGAGCAACTGCCCTGCGAAGCCACTGCAGCCAACTTCAACTGGCAGGTTGCAGGCCTTCCATCCATTCTGTTGTCTCTCGAAGATATGGGCCTGACATCTCTGTAGCTTACGTTCATGTGTCTTTTTCATCCTCTCTTCCCAGGGTAGGCCTACTGTAAGCTTGATAAGAACCACCTGCCTAGTCTAGAACCAGAGGACAATATGGGGTCTGAAGGTAGTGGTCAGGGCCGAGTGGGACTCATTTTCAGCCCTGGAGTTTCATGCCTCACAACTGACTATATTAAAATAATGTAATTAAAACCTTAGTAGCCTATATAAGTCTGCAATAGCGCACTCTTCTCTACAGCCTTGTACTACAGTGTATTTTTGTAAAATATCATTTACAATTCGGTGCAAATACAGTAAGTGTTGCTTCACAATGTGTTTTTGTCTTACAACTTTTATTTTTTATTGTTTATGCTGTTGTTATGTGTATTTATTATTGCATTGTCACATTTTCAAGTGAGTTGTAAGGACCTCAGGAAGAATAGCACCTGCAATGCAGAAGCTAATGAGGATCCTAAATAAACAAACAAACAAACTGCATTAAAAACCGACATCATTATGTAAAGGATATTACCACTTGGGCTCAGGAACACTTCGGAAAACTATTGTCAGTTAACACAGTTCGTAGCTGCATCTACAAATGCAAGTTAAAACTCTACCATGCAAAGCAAAAGCCTAATATTAACAACACCCAAGAGGATTGCCAAAGAGGAAAAGGACCATCCAGATTGTTATCAGCTCAAAGTTCATTCGACCCGATGCAATTTGCTTATCAACCTTTTAGAGGAGCGGAGGATGCTACAACTACTGAACTTTTCTTACAAGCATACGAGGATACGAAAACCCATGCTAGACTATTATTTGCTGACTTCACCTCAGCTTTTAATACAATCCAGCCTCCCATTTTATCCAGTAAATTATTTTCAAATTTTGATTTTGATGTTCGCATTGTGAAGTGGCTTATGGACTTTTTTAACATGCAGGCCCCAGTCAGTTAGGGCAAAAGGTGTTCATCTCAAAAGAAGCTAGCATCCACAGAATCACCACAAGGGTGTGTGTCCCCGTTATTGTATATTTTGTATACAAACGACTGTATGAGTCACCACACAAACAGGCATCTCTTGAAATTTGCAGACGACATGGTTATAGTAAGTCTGTAAGTCTGCTCCAGGATGTCGATCAACGGCCAGTAGTGACAGATTTCGTAGAGTGGTGTGACAGCCATTTCCTCAAGTTAAATGTTCAAAAACCTAAGGACATGGTTATTGACTTTAGAAAAACCCCACATCCACCTTTCCCTACCACTATCAAGGGCACAGTGGGGGAGATGGTTGAGTCCTATAGATACTTGGGAACAGTGATTGATAAAAACTTGACCCATGACCTCAATGTATCCAAAATCTGCAAAAAAGGCCTGCAGAGATTGTATTTCTTGCACAGACTAAACTCTTTTAATGTGGACAAGACTCTGATGAAGGTCATTTTAACTTTTTGTTTGATTTCATTCTATGGGAACTTTACAGTACAAAACAAAAGTCGTCTGTCCAAAATTGTTACAAAGGCCAGCAAGATAATCGGCATACAGCAGCTCTCTCTAACAAAGATCTTTGACAGACAAGTTTTGCAGAAGGCACAGCCAATCTTGTCAAGCTCTGACCACCCACTGTTGGAGGAATTCATTCCTCTTCCCTCTGGTCAGAGATATAGACTCCCTAGAGCAAAAACAAACCGGTACACATTTTATTTTGTTCCTTGTGTGATTAAAGCTGTTAACTTGCACAACTGTGCACAAAGTGATGGAATTGTTCTCAATCAATTTGTTGGTTGTGTGCTGCTAGGATGTTTGATGTTTTGTGCCGTGTTTATTGTGTTGTTGTTTTTATTGTTTGTTGTACCTCCAGCTGCAAATCAAATTTCCCCTCGAGGGACAACAAAGAACTCTGAACTCTGAACTTGCACATCTGTGAAGGCACCATTAATGCTAAAAGGTACATACAGGTTTTGGAGTAACATAGAACATCCAAGCAACATCTTTTTTTCAGGGACGTTATTTCAGCAAGACAATGCCAAGCCACATTCTGCACGTGTTACAACAGTGTGGCTTCGTAGTAAAAGAGTGCAGGTACTAGACTGGCCTGCCTGCAGTCCAGACCTGTCTCCCATTGAAAATGTGTGGCACATTATGAAGCGCAAAATACGACAACAGAGACCCCGGACTGTTGAGCAACAAGTCGTACATCAAGCAAGAATGGGAAATAATTCCACCTACAAAGCTTCAACAATTAGTGTTCTCAGGTCCCAAAACGCTTATTGTGTGTTGTTAAAAGGAAAGGTGATGTAACACAGTGGTAAACATGCCCCTGTCCCAGCTTTTTTGGAACGTGTTGCAGGCATCAAATTCAAAATGAGTGAATATTTGCAAAAAAACAATAAAAAGTTTGAACATTAAATATTTTTTAATTTGCAAATAATTGTATTCTGTTTTTATTTATGTTTTACACAATGTCCCAACTTCATTGGAATTGGGGTTTGTATATTTACTATCCTAATTTTGGTGATAAAAGGCGTAATGGGTAGTACTAGTAACATTATGGGCATAGAAAGTGATTATATTGTAACTAATCTGATTATGTTTGTGTATTCACACACTGTGGTATAACAGCTTAGATGTGCCTTCCACACACACTAAATCAAATGTTAAAAATTGTCATAATTCTCAGCACAAATCTACATTTTTTACAAAGCTTTCTGATAAAGTCAAGTCAGCTTGATTCAGTAGGGCCAAATCATCTGGTATCATTGAATATCTCAGGGCATTTTCTTATATAGAGCAGGTCTACACCATACTATTAATTACTATTAATTCTAGTTCAATTATAATATTCACTCAATGAGCAATTCATACCTGCCCACTCTGGAGTCATGAGCTCATGGCTGGTGCTTGGTAGGCTACTGACTCTTCATTGTTCATTCTTCACTGTTAGCAGCAAACTGGACTAGTGGCTGCTGCTGAGGAGCTACAAGAAAACATTTGATCCAGTGCTTGAAGTGGGAAAAAAAAGGTGCTGGTACTCTCTTACAAATCATTATGACATTTGAGATTTCTACAGTGAAAAACAAAACTTGGAGATATTGCTGGTGTGTGTGTGTGATTCTCACAGCTTTAGTCCTTTAGCTTTAGGGACTCAAGTCACATGACTTGACTCGAGTTAGACTTGAGTCGCAAATTTTAGGACTTGAGACTTGCTTGATAAACATTCATAAAAGACTCGACTTGACTTTGACTTGATATTCATGACTTGAGACTTGACTTAGACTTGAGTCAAATGACTTGAAATGACTTGACTTTCTGTTTAATAAATATATATTTTTTTCCCCTCTGATATTGAGGAGTTAACTTTACGATATTAGTGCTATTGCATGCGCGGGAACCCGTTGATATGATGACGCGGGACGCAGCGGCAGACCTGCAGTAAACGAGACTGGCTACGGCTAGTAACTTAACGTCATGGATCCCTCTGCACCGAAAATAATAAAGTTTGGCTATAAGGATTACACATCTGACCAGGCAAAGAAGAAACGAACTGTCTGCAGTACAACAATGTACAACATGTTTGAAGAATATTATTTGACTAGAAACCATTATACTTGAATTGTTTGAATGAATTTCATGATTTGATGTCATGTTTGAGGCATATTGAACAAATGTGTATGTTGATTTATTGTTGGCCTAATATCAGTTTTAGGCTGTGCTTTTATCTGTATAAATGTAAACTGTTCAGCTGTATGTGGCTTGGACGCAATGCCTTTTGAATACTGAGTAGGAAAAAATGCAAATAAAACTCCATCAGTTCATAACCACTGTCTTTAGCTTGTTTAAAAATGGAATTTTGTATGACTTGACTTGACTTGCTTGACCAAAGCTATGACTTGACTTGACTTGCTTGAGACTTGAAGGTTGCCCATGTGTGACTTACTCCCATCTCTGTTAGTCTCCTCTCTGTCTGGCTTTTGCAGCCCAGTTTATCTTTAAAAACAAGCCAGCTGTTCGTGGAGCAAAAATACCTCATTTGGTCCCTTGACCAACAGTCAGGCCATCCATGTGTTTTGTTACTCACACTATTGTTGACGTCAGCGTCATTGACTAAGGTAACGTTAAGGTTGGTAGCTGCAGACTCCTCATTAACGCTAGCTGTTCTGCTCACATCAACGTTAACGTTAGTTTGAAGCTCATGAATCGTACCTGATGTGTCTGGACTTGGACCTCAGTTGACGTGTCTGGCTCTGGCACACGCGCTCTTTTAGTACCTTTCTGAAGCCAGGCTAACATAACGACTTACAAACTCGACACACTTCTTCGTTTCTAGGTTTTCAGCAGTGAAAAATCCGTTACGGTCAGGCTGCAGGCTTTTCTGAACTGAGGTAAGTCACGTAGTGCCCTCTGGGTAGTGTAGTTTATGTAACGTTAGGGTCAATCTCTCTGACACTGACGCTTTCTCTGTCAGTGGTAGAGTACCGGCTACATGCGAGAAGTAGCGGTATGCAAGAAAAAGTGCAGGTACGCTTAAGAGTAAAATGTAGAAGTGCCGGTACTGCGTACCGGTGAGTACCGGCCCACTTCGAGCACTGGTTTGATCAAAAACATCAATGGTGGTTTGCAGGCCACGTTGTATTATGTTTTGCACAACCGCTAGCATCCTGCACTGCTCCTAACTAGCTTAGCTTACCCGTCTCATCGTCCTCTTTATTTAGCGTTTCACTCTCACTGGTTTTAATGAAAAAGTGACTCAGTTTAGCACATCTGGCCGCATCACTTTCTGGAGCTTTCCTTTTTTAATTGTCACGTTTTCAGTGCCATTTTTGCACTTTCAATAATCTGTTTTCATAGCTTATTTTTGCTCACGGTGGCATCCTCCAACAAGCACCACTGACTGGGACAAGGACGGTTTGTGTGCAGAGCCAAGAGGCAAAGTGCAGTGCAGGAACATTCTGGAATTGGTTGCGCCTTGTAAGGTCAGTGGCAATGAGGTCAAAGTTCAAATAATTTGTACTTTGAGCTCAGCGCTCTGTGGCAATACCGACCGGTGCACAACACCAAGAGTAGAGCTAGAACTAGTTGGGTGGCACCGCTCTCCCCATAGGAAAACAATGGAACGGCAAGCACAGAACAGTTTTACCGCGGATCATGTGTAGATGGCTTTCAGGTCCACCCGCATCACCCCTTTGCTCCTTACCTATGCTGCTGCTCTACTCTCCCCTGACCTGAGAAAGTGGATAAAACGAGGGCAATTACAAAATTGTTTTGTCTTCTTTCTTGACTGCTCCACACCAGCAGCCAACTATGTCAGAATCTGGTCCTGTTGCGGTTTAATGGAGTAGGCAGGACATCTTACACAGAACACAACAGAAACTTGATCCGGTGTCCTTCCATGCTCCAAATGTGCTGCCAGGTCAGTGCCCTCTCTTTCACGCTCTTCCACTTAGTCCAGCTGCCCTACTTGTTCATGGCTATATTGACATGTCTGCTTTCCACCTCTGCCTTGCAGACATCCCCCTGCACCATGCATGATGCAGGCGATCTACTGGCTGACCACTTGCAACCTGTTCTGACCTCAATATCTGCCTGGCGCACTCTTGCATCTTTGCTTTCTCTCAGCATCTTGGCCTGGCATGTTTTAGTTGCTTTGCACTCCTTGACCACCGATGTTACTGACAGTTCCAGCTTGCTGCCTTTGCTGTACAGGCCAATGGAGCAGAACCTTCTCAGGAAACCCAGCCATCTCCTCAGGTAGGTGTTCATCTTCCTCTCCAGACCCTCAACAGTGGAGACGGGTACCTCATAAATGAGCAGCGCCCAAAGCAGTCTGGTAAGCAATCCATGTTTGTATCCACAGGCCTTATTACTTTCCAGGTAGGCCACTCTTCTCCAGAGCTGTCATCCAGATTTCAGCTTGAATGAGCATCTTCTTCACACTCCTTTTGTTGTTGAGTACCACTTCCCCAAGCTCTTCACGTTTCTCTTGGTCTGTTGGGATGATATCCTCCCCTGATCTTAAAGCGAAAGCGATCCTGGACTCGCTCCCTCTTCAGTACTAGGCTTTTGGATTTCGCAGGTTTGCCCAATCAGTGAGCTCGAGCAAGTCCTCCAAAATGCATCTCCCTTCAGGTACTGCTGATACTGATCATGATGTTGTCCATGAATGCCCTGATGGGCACCTGTTGGATGCCACGTACTGCACCCTGACATAACTTCTCTGCTGACTTGACGAGAAGGTTCATCGCTGTGGAAAATATAATCACTGAGAACTTGTCAAAGTAGTACTGGAATTGCCCTGGGACATGGTAGGTCTTCAATGTTAATTCCACTAGCTTGTGGGCTATTGTTCCATAGGCATTGGTTAGATTAAGCCACTGTACTGTCAGGTCACCATGGTTCCTCTTCCCGTTCTCAATGATGTTAGAGATTACGCTCAAGAGAGCCAGGTACCCCCCCGAAATCCACCTTTCTGAACTAAAGTGTCCATGTACTCGTCCAAAATTAAAGTGTTCAGCCTTCTTGCCAGAATCCCAAAGAAGTTTTTGCCTTTCACATTAAGGAGCGAGATGGTTCACAATTGTTTGATTTTCTGTGGAGTTTTCCTCTCCTACACCAAACAACTAACCATTAGCAAGGAAGTCCTTCCTCCATGCCACCCTTAGTAACTTTCAGAGTCTTCTCCTCGCAATACCTGTACACCTTGTACTGAATGTCATTTGACTCTGGGGCTGATTTCCCTCTAGCCTTTGTAAAAAAGTTGTTGACTTCCTGCCAGCTTGGTTCTGTTTACAGCATGTAAACGTAGTCATTGATACGTTTCTAACAATCAACTAAAGTTTTAAGCTGACAATAATTAGAGAGCTACTGTGATGAAGATCTGGTAAAGTCTATAAAGATCTGGGTAAACTCAAAGAACACCATCCTGACAATAACAAATGTATTAATACAACAATTCCAAAATAACTCTTTTCTATTGAAAATATAATTTGGATTAATCAGTTTGTTACACAATCGCCTAATAATGGAAAATTGAAAAGTGTGTGTGTGTGTGTGTGTGAGTGTGTGTGTGTGTGTGTGTGTGTGTGTGTTTGTGAGTGTTCACCTGCTGTATAAAGACCATGACAGAGTCCTGCAGCAGAAATAGAACAAAGCTGAGATGTCTCGGCATTTGGCAGCAGGCTGCAAGAATACCAGCCGGGCTGCATTTAGACTGTGAGCACAAACACACGCATACACACACACACACACACACACACACACACACACACACACACACACACACACACACACACACACACACACACACACACACAGGAATGCTGCTGGAACTTTCCGGTGGGGGGTTTGTGCATATATAAACAGCAAGGGCAGCAGGACATCAGACAGACAGTCAGACAGACTCCAGCCTGAAGCTACTGATCTGAAACTTTCACCTCGTCAGGATGTTGTGTCCCAGCGTCTTCCAGCCGTCCACAGTCAACATGAGACCTTTCATGGACCTGCACTGGCCTGTCCGCAGCCTGTGGCCCGAGACCCGGCCGCTCTTCTACCACATCGAACAGGAGATGATCCGCCACATGCAGGAGATGAGGCAGAGCATGGAGTACATGGAGAGGCTGCACCAGAAGATCTTTGAGGAGATCGACCAGACCTCATCCTTGACAGGGGTCTTCCAGCCCATCGCCTTCCAGGAACTAGGGAGGGACGGCAGCAGCTTCGCCCTCAGCCTGGACACAAAGGAGTTCGCCCCGGAGGAGCTGTCAGTCAAACAGGTGGGCAGGAAGCTGAGGGTGAGCGGCAGGACGGAGAAGAAGCAGGAGGACGAGAAGGGCTCCTACTCTTACAGGTGTCAGGAGTTCAGGCAGGAGTTCGACCTGCCGGATGGCGTCGAACCTGAGACCGTCACCTGTTCTCTGGTGGGGGGGCAGCTGCAGATCCAGGCCCCCCGGGAGAAAGCAATGCATGATGGGAAGGAGAGGGTCGTCCCCATCAGCGTCACCTCTGTCCCAGCCATCACATCCTCCAGCAGCAGTGACTCCTCCTCAGAAAGCAACCCTGCTGAGAAAAAATGAACTGAAAACACACAGTGAACCATCTCATCTATCTTTGTAGTTTCAGTGTGGTTTTATTGTGTATAATATTAGAGGGAACATGGATCTGATATTCTTTACCTGCACTTTGATTTTTAGAAATTAACTGTTTATAATAAACTTGTTTCATGTTTTATTTATCTTCGTCACACTTTTTGGTTTCCTGTCCGACTCTTTTTTCTCTTAATGATGGCAAAATATGAAAAACATTCTATTTGTCTTTAATTATTGACAATGTAGTATATTTTTTCAAACATTACTATCCTCTATTATTGCTCTGAATGCTTATTTCAATAACTTAATTTTAAAAAAGTAGGGTAACATCTGTTCAGCACTACACCAATGTTTATTATATATGCACTGTCCCTGTTCAATGAAACAATAAATGTTTATCACTGATCTCATAAATATGACAAAGAAAAGTAAATTGTGACTTTTGTCATTTTGACAAACAATAATAATTAACTTTATCTTCACTTTTGTTTTTTTCTTCTTATAAAATTGCAAATGTATTCTTTTTCTACTAAGAAATTTGTCCTCATAAAAATGTCACTTCATTCTCATATTACTTATATTCTAATAAAAATAAGATTTATTTGGATTTTATTATAACCTTTTCAGATTAAATTGACACTTATAGTCTTACACTCATAGTATCATGACTTTTATTGTGAACTTTGGCTTCATAATACCTTTTTCTCATACTATAAATGTATTCTTTAAGTATCTTTTTTTATTCCAATAGCACAACTGTTCTCACTTTTAAACAGCCACAGTAAATATAAGATAACTAAAAATATACTGAGGTTGACCTGCTGTATTTACCCATTAAACAAACCTTTAACAGCTTCAGAAAAATAATAACTAATTCAGCTGTCTACTGTCACTCAATCCAGACTGACAGCAGCAGCCAATCCTGTGGTTTGAATGTTGATGGTGGGCGGGGGTCATACTGTAGCTAAACCTGTAGTTCTTGGACTAAAACATACAAAGCAGCAGTATACCCCTTTAATCTTGACCATCAGGGATGTGCCGAGATTTTTCTAACATTTTAAAAGAACTAGTTTCTGACAGACTTGATGGGGGTGATGAAAATAAACACAGGACACCATTTTTTTTTCCTTTCTTTGTAAAATAATTCTCAATAAACTTAATTTATTCACAAACTGCTTTTCAAATTTCCATGTTGTCATTGTTCTTTTTTTTTAATCACATACAATAAAAAACATTTCTAAAAGACAAGAGATGTCCGAGTCTCTCCGCTAACTTTGTACACGAGTGCTCCTCCATTTACAGCTCCTCCTCCGTCCCGAAGCTTCTTTTATTTTTTCAAAACACGGATGCATTCATCGCTGACACATTGTCACGCTCAGACATCAGATTAGAAATATTAAGAAAAAACAGCAGAAAATAATGAACAGAGGGACTAAAAATTTAACAGCTACAGTACACATTTCCTTTTCTTCTCCGTTAGTCTTTTCCTTTTTTTTCTTTTTAACGTTTTTTGATTTACAGAATAATAGAATATGTTCAGTTAAGGCTTATGTTGGGTGTTATGGAGTGATCAACAAAAAACAAAGCAGGCGGGAGTGCGGAGAGGGGTGTTATTTTGTGTCTTACGGGGACACTGTGTATATGATACAGGGACATTGTGTTTGTATATGTGTGCTAGAGGGACATTGTTTCTGGACAAATTTCAGTTTTTAAAATGTAATCTTTCATTCTCAATTGTTTTGTAAATTTTTTCTCAAGAAGTTAGTTCTAGTAGACAGCACGTGGAACTAACATGTTAGCTTATAGCAAACTTCAACCTTACCTTAAAAGAGTAGTTCAACATTTGGTAAATAGTCTTATTCTCTCCCTCGGTGAGAGATGTTCAGATGAGAATATTGATCTCATGTCTGTGTGCTCAGTACAGAACTAGAGTCAGGATGTGGTTAGCCAAGCTTATTAAGACTGGAAGCAAGAGGAAACCAAAGATACCAAAAATACACCCAGCCCTGTTTTAAGTTTACACAGGGCGAACTGAAGCCGCTATCTATGCTCTCATCAATCAAACCAGATTCCATTGACAAAAACATTGATTTTACCTCGCAAAACACAGGAGTTGCTGGTCTACTTTGTTAGTTTTGTTAGTTCCTAACCCTTCAAAACACCAAAGTCACACAATAACACAAACAAACAAACAAACTAACCTATCGAGGCAGCGGTAGACCAGCAACTTCCTTGTTCTGAGGTAAAATTGCTGTTTTTGTCAATGGAGTCTGGTGGCTTTGACAAGAGCATAGAATGTTTAGCACATAAACAGTTGACTGATATCCACCTGAACATTACACTATCAAGAAAATGTGAAAGTATTTCTCAAAATGTTGAACAGTTCCTTTAAGAGTGCAAGAGTTTGAAAATGTTTTTCAGTTCAAAAATTATTTTTTTTACCCCCTCAACAATGTGACAGATGAAATCTGACATTAGACAGAGAAACGATCACAAAACTGAAACCCTCTGAATAAAAAAAACAACTCGCTAACACAAAAACAATCTTTTACAAAGTGAATTTGCTGCTGTTGAGTTTAAACAAACTCTAAAAAAAATTTAACAGTTGCCACAATTATAAATGATGATAATCCATCACAGTCAACATACAAATACCTTTACGTTTTAGTCACTTTAAACGTAACGCTGTCCTATTTTTGGTGCATTCAGGGACATTTCAACATGATCCGAGTCGTCTGCTGCACTGAAATGACCCGACACACATTTTCTTTTTCAAACATGATGGTCTTGTTAACTTGTTGATTGTCTTCTGGGTCTGAGTCTCTAATATCGTCGCTCTTAGATGCTTTTTCTGCAGCTGCCCATCAACTCTTGGACGTGAGAGTGTCTTTGAATGCATCACCAAAGAGATTTCCAACTGTATTACCACAAAGTCAAATAAAAACACTGGCTGTGATGGATTATCTCACTACAGGTCGATCAATCTGAAACCTAACGGAGGATTTGAAGTGACCAGCAGGAATGTGAAGTATGATTCTCGGTAGAAAAGCTAAAAACATGTGAAACAGGCCGTGTGGTCCTTTATGCAGCGGTGCAGCTTAACGCTCAGTGAAACGATGTAAAAGGTTCGGAGACTTTAAACGTAGAGCTTTTGTTCTTGGTTTCAAGCAAAAGTTGGAGAAAATAGAAAACATAACCTGCAAGCATTTTTCAGATGACTTTCCTGACATTACATCCACACCTGGTGGTTCTGTGCATCTTAAGCATCAAGATTAAATCCAGATAGAGAATAAAAGCAACCGGAATTTGATTTCTGTAAATGAATTATATGGAGTATTGAAAACTGTCAAGTACTGAAGGTTAGCATTGAATGTTTGCCCAGATTCATAATCCTGTTGATTTATTATAAATGTACTTGTGTTTAGACAAAATGTAACATCTTTGACAGTTTCTGTTCAATGAAAGAAGTTGTTATTTTGTAGAAAAACATGTTTATCTATTTCTACAAGTAAATCATATCATTTATGTAAAGGGACGCTGATACAATAACTGAAGCTGAGGTATCAGCACTAAACATTCCAAACAATCCTCATGCAGAAACTGAACCGATGCAGTCCGCATTTTAACCCTGAATTGGTCATTCTATTATGGTCAACACCGAAACGCTGGAAATTCTAAATAAAGGCTGAATAATCGCAATAAAGTTTCCCTTTCTGTCTGAGTTGTAAAAGTAGTTGTGTGGCTAACAGCAGAAACAGAGATAATGAGTGAATACATTATGACTTACGTACATGAAGCATGAAGAGCTGACCACATGAGACCTGTGCGGAGCAATGGGGAGACTGTAACCTCCCTCACCATAATACATAAAAAAAAACAGAAACGTCATATTTCCATAATGATTTCCAACGTTTAAGCTTTGACTGGAGCTCTTGTAATCACCTCTTCTTCTTCTGCAGTAGTTTAATGGCACCAACTGGAGAATTAGCTCAGCCAGCTGTTTATTGTCTACATTACACGTGTTCTTTTGACCGTTTTCTGGAAATTTTGTTTAAAACGTTTGGAAACGTGAGCACAGAAGTCGTACGTGTTGGCCGCTCAGAGAGGACGATTTAAATAAAACATCTTCAGACGGCCGGGTGTCTATGCGGGAAAATTATATCAGGACATAATCTGGACACAAGTCACATAACCACCAGTGCGCACGCACGCACGCACGCGCACACACACACACACACACACACACACACACACACACACTTGAGTGAATGAGCAGGAGTGTGTAGTGACAGGTGTATGACAGGAATGTGGGAACACTCAGGTGAACAACAGCATCAGTGGCTACCTGCCCTCAGTGAAGCCTGATGAAACGACACCACGAAACAGCAGCGAATCTGAACGCATCACCACGCTGAGGTCACATAGTGTGTGTGTGTGTGTGTGTGTGTGTGTGTGTGTGTGTGTGTGTGGTTTATTTGCAGTAGTGGTTTTGATACGACACCAGCGTCTGAACTATTTACTGTTATGAAGTTGTGCCAATAAAAGATGATTGACTCTTATCATTCTTAATATCATGATGAATATAACAACGCCTCGATATTAACATGTATTCGTAATGACATTGTCACAAACTAAAATGCTTTACTCAGATAAAAATATAAATCTCTATCTGAGACGTCTATTGAGGGCTGCGATAGATTTAAACTAAGATTTGTTTTGTTACTTAGGAAATTATTTCTTGAGTTGAACTTAATTACTGCTGAAAGGGACGATGGGAAATATGTCTTTTGATTTAGGTAAACTGACCTTTTAAATCCTGACTGAAGATTAAAGCAGCTCTTTGAGGTAAGAGGTCTGGTGTTTGTGTTGGACGTGGTGATGGCGTGTCAGGTTTGGCGCTGCAGTGCGGCGACGGCCTCATCAGACTGTGGTGTGTTACGGAGACTCAGCAGCTGTGTGTTGGAAGACACCAGGATGCCGCGACGCACCTGGACAGACGGAGTCCAGTCACAGAGGTGGGAAAACATCTGCATCTGGGCTTCAGGTACCTGAACAATGGCTTGTTGGTGTGTTAGCATGACGATGCATTGTTGATCATGTTGGTAACTGAAGGACAGATGCAGGAGGGGTTTCCCTGTTGAATACTTTCCTCTCGTCACAGGCGACCAGAGTTACTCTCACTTTAAAAACCAACTTTCTAACAGCACAAATGTTAAAAAGCAGCCAGGAGGATTCCACAGCGTCGAGTCTTTACAGGTGGTAGTCACATCATTACTGTCGTCGTCAATCAGCTTTGTTTACCCCAGCTCATCCAATGAGAGAAGGTGTTGTTCCTGAGAGCCTTGCTGATTGGTGGCAAGGAGGCGCGGAGTGTTGAGACAATGGTGGTCCAGGAAGAAGGGAGGGGGTTCAGATCAATTCAAAACTAAATTAAAAAAACTGAAACAGAGAACAGCCTTCCATTTACAAATAAGTCAGTTTTCTTCTATTAAGTTCAAGTCGAGTTCTGTACAATCCCTCTCAAACACTGCCTGCTGAGCGGCCTCACGCTCCTCGGCCTCCTCCTCGCCGTCGTCATCGTCCTCGGGGCACTCCTCGTCGCTCTCGCTCAGCGGCCCGATGCTGGTCCTACCCAGGCACTCGGCCGGCGAGCAGGAGCCCCGGAAGTCACCCATGAAGGACTCCATGCCCATGCAGACATCACCACCGCAGGCCAGCCTGCCGCCGCCGCGCTCCAGACACTGTGGGTCGATGCTGCGAGTCTGCAGGAGCGACAGGAGGGAGGTCAAGAAGGGGAACACAGAAACTGATTAGACATTAAGATAAGTTGGAAATAACTCTGAAAACTAGAGCTCTATATTACCAATAAATCAGCCGAGATTTTTTTTTTACTGTTGCTATGGTTACGGTACATGCAGTTTAATATAGCTAACCATTAATTAAGGGCAGCGGTTAAACTGTTAACTGAACTGTGAAGTGTGTGTGAAATGTCCACAATATGACTTGAACAAAAACCTGACAGTCAATCAGAAACTAATGAAATGACATTAGATCATATTTCCAAGTTTTATAATATCAACAGCTGAACAGTTCCTTTAGTTAGTCAGTGGTTTAGTGTTTATCATGAGTGCAAGAAACGGGGGGGTTTTCAGAAGTCTACAGCTGCAACTAACAGAGTTAATCTGATCGATTCATCACAATCTCCCAGAATCAAAAGGTGACATCTTTTTGTTTTGTCCCAAAACCCAAAGATATAAAGTTTGTATAAACATTTGAGGAACGGCAACCAGACAAAATGTGGCATTTTTGCTTCAAACATTACTTTAAATAGAAAACAGCTTATAAAAGTTGTAGATTAATGTCCTGCAGAACCTGAGTCATCTTGGTGAAGTCGAGGACGGGTCGAGCGCAGGGTCTGTCGGGGTCGCGGCGTCTCTTCAGACCTGGTTTGAGCAGCAGCAGGTCGCAGGGCTGCGAGTGGCAGCGTGGCAGCTGCGGCGGTAGACTGCGTCGCAGAGACGAGGGTGTGCTGCAGGCTGAGGAGGGTGAGGCGGGCACGGGGCCCCCCACGGTCACTCCGGCTACGGCTGAGCAGCTCGGCGGACGTGCCGCCGCGTGACTCAGCACGGGAGGCGGAGGCAGGAAGGTGGAGGCCGTCGAGTCTCTGATGAGCACAGGGGAGAGGGAGAAACGCCTCTGAGGAGGAGGAGGCGGGTGGAGGGGGGAGGGCGAGGAGGAGCAGGAGGAGGGGGATGGGAAGAAGCAGCAGCAGGCTCCTCCCCCCGCCGCCGCCTCGCTGGGGTCCCAGGGGAAGCTCCAGGGCAGCGGGGAGTCCGGAGACAGCGCCAGGCTGAAGAAGGTGGGGCTGGATGAGGAGTGCAGTGACGAGTTCAGAGAGGAGCTGGGAGCGCGGAGAGGACAGGCTCCTCCCCCTGCTGCACCTGCCCCTATAACCCCTCCTCCTGCCCCCAAGCCTCCACCTGTGACCCCTCCCCCTGCTCCCCCATGGCACTGCTGGCGACTGACAGGGGTCCAGACCCGCGAGGCGCTGGGCCGCCAGGTGTAGCGGCAGCGTGACAGGTCTTCGGGCACCGACAGCGAACGGCAGTGCCGTTTTGGGGGCGGTGGAGGAGGTGGAGGGGGCCCGGGGCCGGGAGGGGCTGCTGGCGCTCCGGGGAGGCACAGCTCGGACGCTGAGGTGCTGGGCGCCAGGGGCCGGTGCTGCTGAGGCTGAGAGGGGGTGCCGTCCAGGGGGTCGCCACCCTCCTGCAGGTGAGCATCTGGGGGCACCAGGGGCACGGGGCCGGGGGGGAAACTAGAGCTCAGTAACCCCCCCTGCAGGCCGGACTTGGAGGGAGGGCAGAGCTGCCAGTAGCTGCTCTCTGAGAGGACACAGACACACAGAGGTCATGATGAGATTATTGATATGCATGCATCGTTCCGGTTTATTTCTTTTCCTCAGTATTGAGCTGCATCATGGGAAATGTAGGATCCCCCCCCAGTTTTTTTGGGGGGGTTTACCCAATTTCCAAGTTCCCCAATTTTCTAGAAGTGTATATACTTACTATTACTGGAGTTCTTTTTTTAAATGACTATTCATTTAGAGCAAATCACAGGTAATCCTTGAATCTGAAACACTCACCAGGCATCAAGCCATCTGGGGGCCAGCACTCTGCGAGGGTTTTCGGGTCCAGCAGGGACTGAAAGAAAAAGAGACAAAGAGTTTAAACAGACTAACAATCTTATTTTACTACTAATGATTAGTGATTAATGATAAAAATGTTAATTTATAAAATGAGACTTCAGACTGAATGCAGGTGAGACTCACCAGCGAAAAGTCCCCTGGCTGAGCAGGGTCGCCTTCCAGAGTATGGTTCCTCAGGCTCTCCACAAGCAGCGTGACCACAGCATTGTGGCAGGGGACGGGGCCGAGGGGGGAGACGGGGGCGGGCTGCGGAGAGGAGAGGGGGAGAGAACGGGGAGAGAACGGGGAGGAGAGGGGAGGAGGAAGAGGAAGAGGGAGCCACACCCGTTTGTGTGTCCGTCCGTTCGGTCGGTTTGTCGCAGGAGGAGAGGGGTGAGGGGCTGAAGTCTGAGACTCCTCCTCCTTACCACCTCAGGGCCAGGTAGCCCCGCCCACTCTCACAAGGACATTGTCAGTCAGCTGTTGCCCCTGGCAACGCACCTGGTGAGGAAGGAGAGACGCACATGAGTGTTGTAGAGTCACACATGTTAATTTAAAGAGTACAAGAGGGTGCAGACCTGAGAGCCTTTGGGAAGGGAATAAAGACTCCATACATACAAATGAAAAACAACACTAGGTATAAACTAGGGGTGAATGATATATCGACTCAAACAAATCGTTATCACAATATCACGTTGCACAATATTATATCAAAAGGGGTTGCAATATTTGGTTTATATTGTGGAGCGCTGCGTCCCGTCCACTGTGTGGCATAGTTGGGTTTGATTTAGAACCCACTTGAAACGCTATAATCATCATGTTCCATTGGCCAGTTACTGTGCCACTTGCACGTTAGTGCACGTCAGTGCACGGGTCCACTGCGTAATGAACCCTATGGAGCGTACCACGTGTGTGCATATTTCGACAGAGTGACAGTGTAAGTGAAGAAATAGATAAAGACAACAAAACGGAACGAATCAGAGTAGCGAAAGAAAAGTAGTGTCCTGTTCTCTTCATTTATATATTTTACACTGTCCAACCAGTAAAACATGTCATGTTCTGTAGACATGGTCGTTATTTATTTATTCATGTTGTACCAGTCCAATATGACTGTCAGTTGAAATGAACCTTGTGTTGTAAGAAAACTTCTTTTATTTGTTATGAATCTATTTTGATGTGTTTTCCCATAACTTTTGTAATTTTACATATGTTTAAAAATATTGAAATTAATATCTACATCGCAATATTCATAATCGATATCGCAATATCACATTTTGTAAATATCGTGCAACCCTAGTATAAACCTGTGTATGGCTGGACCTGGACCATGTATATAAATTGTTACACAGATAGTCAGCAGAAGTGGCTATAATGAGAATTCCTGCATATTAAATGTTCATCTGCAATTTGTTGCAGTGGTCCCAGTAATATTTGTTCTTAAAGTGTG
This sequence comes from Sander vitreus, assembly GCF_031162955.1. Lineage (NCBI taxonomy): Eukaryota > Metazoa > Chordata > Actinopteri > Perciformes > Percidae > Sander > Sander vitreus. The sequence continues at coordinate 7,779,880 of NC_135867.1, forward strand.
CTGAAGTAGCATCACAGGACATGGTTAAGCTACAATTAAGTCAAATAATTGAGGACTGCTTTAATTTAATTAATTCAACAATATAATCAGTCTATGATTTTCAACACTGTTGTTCTGAATATTTTGGGGCTTTGGACGAAACAAGACTTGAAAAAGATTTCCCTTTGGGCTTGAGGAAACTATGGACATTACCGTCTGTATTAATTAAATTAATCCTTCGGTCTATAAAATGTCAGAATATAGTGGAAAATCCCCAAAATGACATCTTCAGATGTTTTATTTTTCTGGACCAACAGTCCACTTGTGTGAGGCATCCTTGAACTCAGCAGAGAGTTTTTCATTGGTGATGGTTTGCCCCGACCCCTATACTTTAGCCCGCCCCTTTTATAACTTATGAACCGTTTGACACAGACAATTGTGGACACAGGACAACATTTTCAATACACCATTTCCAATGCCGCACACTGCAAGGGGTCTGTCCATCGTCCATCCTATAGCGTCACTTCAAATATTGTTTGCGTTTTAAATTTTTTATGTTTATCTTTAAGGTGTCCTCGGAGCTAAATGTCAGAATTTTTATGATTCTTTGTATGTGTATTCTGAGCTTTACGAATTGCTTATCTTTTGTGTTTTACAGTAATCAAATTCTTAAAAAAATAAGTGACCCGAATGAACAAATTTAAAAAAACAATATCTCCACAAGTTTTCACTTTCTTGTAACCAAACTGACCTGAACATGACCTGAACTGAAATAGAGCTGAACACAGCAATATTTCACAGAGCCTTCCCTCTCTGCATAACAGCCTCATGCATGTGAAAAGTACGACGCTAAAACACTGAACTGAAACACTGAAAAAAGAAGCCTATGATTGTTAAAAATTGAAGAAAAAAAAATACATAATTGAGAATTGTATTAAAAGTTCCTAAAAAATAAGGAGGGGAAATAATTTCTCTGATGCAACATTCACAGGAAATAATCTGCTCTAAATTCATCTAAAATCGCTCTTTAACACAAACGTCCTGCAGTTAAAGCGTTCACTATTTGGGTTAATTGTACAGTTTATCAGATGTCCTGTGCTGTTATTATGCTTTGAATATAATATGAAATATTCATAGCATATGTCATTTAATAAGTCAGCTTACTCAATGATAGACAAGGGGTCCCTTAAAGACCTAATCGATTCATAGAGAACTGAAAAAAAATTATATATATCGTCGTTTATATTTCTGACTGAACCCCTCTTTGAAATATGATACAACATTATGTCAACACATGAACTGATGGAGTTTTGGCTCCTGGTCCAAATGAGGTCAGGGGCCACAAACAGCTAAGATCCTGATTGTACTTTCAGGGACTTGAAACTCTCCTGATGTTGGTTCCAGTGTCTGGAGTTACTAGTGTTACTGGGTTGTGATTAAATAAAGGCACAGTGTTTGGTGATGACAGGCTGTCCCTGGCAGTGGAGGCCATTGTGCAGCCTGAGCAGAGCCGCCTCTCTGATGCCGGACTGGCTGAGGCCGCTGGGCATCTCCGGCTGCTGCTAGCTTGTGGCTAACATATCCCATTGTTTTCAATGAGGGATGCTAACACACCGATATAGCGGTTTCCCCGTTTGAGTGCAGAATAAATGTGGGGATGTCATTATGATTTTTTTTGTGGAAAAAAATTAATAATTAACGTCTGATATTAATGCAGCAGGTTACATCAGCGAGCAAGCTCGCGCTGCCGTGCAGTCCACCTGAACAGTTAGCTTGCTGTAAATAATATGTCATCTCGTTATTACTTTCAAGGTCGGCACAATAAATTCAGCCATTTTGCTTGCTGAAACAAATCGGCTGACTGAGGAGTGTGCCCCCGCCACAGCCTCACTGACTCCCAGGGCTTAGTCTGGTCTGCTCCGCGGGGCTAACAGGGAGCTACACTGGCTGCCTGGCATCCAGGGGCAGCAGCTAGCTAACTGGAGCTAACTGACCTGCCCAGCGTTAGCAGCATTAGCGGCGGTGATTTCACAAACAAACCCACTAAATATCACACGGGATGTTGTCGTGTTTCGCCCCACCTCCAGCCTTTAGCTGAGAGAGGTTATTTCTGAATAAACCTGAATGCCTCACAGGCTAATTCACACCCAGAATCAGCGGCAGCTAACAATAATAATAACGGGGATGATATTAACGTCTGGCCGGCCTGTGAGTTCTCCGAGCAGCATGTGAGGAGGAAAACACGGCGGGATGCTGCGGGATGGAGCAGCCCGGAATAGCTAGCTACTAGAGAACCACCAAACAAGGGATCATTTTTCTCACTCTCAGCCGGCTGGCATGCTTACCTTATCGGGCAGCACCTCCGGTGACGGGGTGAAGCGGCTCCGGTGGATGCAGCGGGCTGGCAGACAGCGGTGGACTCGGTGTATTGACCCAGTATTATTAAAGAGCACCGCTCCGTCTGCCGCCGCCGCTGTCAGCACCAAACCGACCACAATGAATTAAAGTCTGGAGTTAACCACACACAGCGAGAACCACAGGGTCCGGGACAAACCTAAACATCGGCGGTAATCAATGTCCAATGTATTGTAATTATTACAACATAATAATAACGAATCTGCGTGCACACGCCCGTGAGCGGTAGGCATTCATAAATAACATTTACGGTGCCAGGCAAGAGGAGGAGGGGCGGTGCTACACCTCATCACCCCGCACCAGCACCTGCCACATATTTATATTATTCTTTTCTTTGATCACATCCTCACTCCAACTAACAGCGGGTTATTAAAATAGAGACACAACATAAATAAATATGATTCAGTAAGTGTCAGAAGAGAGCTGGAATGCTGAAGGATGATGGGAGTTGTAGTTTAAAGCCTGATCAGAGCAGCTTGTTTACAGCAGCAGACCTGCGGTCTGTTTTGCCTGTCAGTCATATCGCTGTTACTATTAAATCATCCAGATTGTTTAGGAGGTGAAACTGTGTGTCAGCGCTGCAGTTAAAAGGACAAACACAGAAACAAATGTTTCAGCGTCAGATCAGACTGATGCTGTCTGGCTGCAGCAGCACACCGTGTGGACCAAGACACTCCTCTGCAGAGCACTGACTAAAATAACCTCAGTCTGCTCAACTGCTTACATTAGTTAAAGGAGTTGTTCATGAAGGAGAATACATTCATGTTACATTAACACCTTTAACAAACGGTAATATTTTTACTTTTAAAAGCTTTTTTATTTTTAAAATCTAATATTGGGTATTTTTTCATTTTGTTTTTATATCACTGATTTAATTTGCTTCCTGAAATGTTTAAAGCACCATGTGAAACATGTAACGCAGCACTTTGTTTAAAAAAAAAGTATTGCATATTTGAAATGACATGTCACTTACTGTATTTTCTGTATATTTATGTCCTGATTTCTTCTTTGCTGGAAAGAAAATGTGTTGAATCAGATTTAAGAGAATAAAACAGATTTTGTAACATCTACTCTTAAAGCTCGATAAAACGTTCAAGTTCTAAAAAGGGATGCACATTTAGAAAAATGTGTTGAGACTCAGGTTCAAAGTCCTGATTGTTGGCAATAAAAAAAAGGTACATTTTATTCACTTTAATAAATTGTCAAATTAATAACTTCAAATAGTCTAATTTGAATATCAAACGGCTGCCATTTGTACCTCCAAATATCCTACAGCCATGGACAGATTATGAAACAATGGGCCCCTGGACACAAACAGCCCCCCCTTGTGTTTCTTCGGGTTGTTTAGAGTCACTCTGGGGTCGTTTTGTGTCCGTTTGTGGTAGTTTTACGTCAGCTTGAATTTGGGGTCGCTTTGCCTCAGTTTGTGGTCGTTGTGTTTTTTTTTTTTAAGATAATTTGGGGGCGTTTTGGGGGGGGGGGCCTTGCCACCCCTCTTGCCCAACCCTTGTATACTGTCCAATGGGGACCAATACATATTTAGGTCTGTAGAAGAAGAAAACAGGTCAGCCTGCGAATTTATAACACTTTATTTACATCTTTATTAATCACATCTTTCAGCTTTGCTCTCGACATTCAAGCAGCATTAAATGACAAATTGGGAAACAAAAAGTAAAAGAAAACTCACAACACAAAGTGACAGCCGTTTCCCCCTCCATTAATCAAGGTTTTAGTTTTTTAGAAAAAACATGGGGAGGTAGAGAAAGGAGCTGCTCATCCAGATAGAGCATGAAGGTGACAGTGGGACAAAGACAACAGCCTGCAGAGAGGCAATAAAGTGACACCAAATGGGAGTAATACAGTTAATGTGACTTAAAGTACCAAAAAAATAGCAGCTTTTCCATCAGTGCAGGACTCAAAACTAAAACATGATGCAGGTGGGAAGTGCTCCATCTGATGCAGTTCAACAGAAATGTATAAAGTGCAAAGTAAAGTACCATGCTCAGGTCAAAGTGTTCAGCTGAGAGAGGAGGGTGGTTCCTCTCAGTTCTCTTCAGGTTGCATCCCTCCTCGTGGAGGGGCGGATGTAACTCGGGATCAAGGATCAATCACATCCCTGCTGTCGTTATAGTAAATCTTCAACCATCTTAAAAAGACAAATGTACTGGAAACAAACTTCACTCCAACACATTCAGGATCAACAACATCCCATCGAGTTATCGATAATAAATCGAGGAGTTGAAACGTTGACAAGACAACTAAACCTTGTTTAGTGGAGATCCAGTGACTTTTCAGTACGGATTCCACAAGAGCTGGTCAGAGAAAACAGGAACCTGCTGGTCATCAGAGCCAAAATCTACCAGAAAACAAAAACGGAATAAATTCATCCAACGAGTCAGATGAAATGCAAAAAAAAAAAAATTAAGACACTTGAGATCGAAGAGAAACCACAAAAAAAAAAAAAAATCTTAGATTACTGCTCCGACCAGTTTCAAACTTTAGTGAATTTGTAAATCTTTGAGGAGATGCCTGAACAAAAACACTCTCTCTCGTTAAACTACCTCAAGTTTGTACTTGAGTATTTATATTATCTGCTACCAGCTGTAACATTAAAGTTCTCTCTCTAAATTTGGAGTGCAGGACTTAACTCACTTTCTACACTGTAGTATTACTACTTTTACCAAGTAAAATGTCTGAATACTTTCCCCTGTTACCTCACCTTGGCCGTTGTCGGCCTCCAGCAGGAGGCGGAGCCAGTCGGTCATGTTGTCATTAGTGGGCAGCCGATTGCTTAAGGAGTAGCTCAGGCCGGGAGGAGAGCGAAGAGTCCTGTGGTTCATCTCTGCCTCCTGATAGGACGAAAACTGCGATGAACAAGTTTCTTCCAGGTCTTTATAGAAGAAAAAAAAAATGTTGGAGCTGTGCAAAGCATCCAACATTTTCCCCTAAATACAACTCTATAAAAAAGGTTAACTTTGGCTTTATGACCTCAGCATTATTTAAATGCTGCCCCATACTCACTAAAGCACCAAATGTGGATTAAACTGCTGCTGAAAATAGTCCAACAAAAGCACTATTCCTCCCATTTGTTTGATTTTAAAAATACAGTGACCAGCTGTTTTAGGAAATATAAAAACTAAACATTTGTTTTTAAAGATTTAAAAAAAGATACTATATTATTAATCTGGCTGTTGAGTCGTTACCGGAGAGAGCGGAACGTTCCAGGTTCCAGGCCCATCCAGTGACATCATGGCAGATAGAGGAGACACAAAGGAGGCTTTAGAGGCTGCTGGAGTCTCCTTCTCTCTCTGCTTGTCTCCTCCATCCTCACACAGGTCAGAGGTCATCTTCGCCAGCTGGCTTTGCCTGAAATAAAACAAAGGAGCTCAATTTACTACAAAGTCATAAACTATAACTTCTAATGATTAATTCATTCAAGAAATAAATCACAATAAATAATTAGTTGCAGCTCTAGTTCAGACAGGCATTCTTTCCACCCACAGTTGCTCCACTGGGTCCTGTGTGTCAGCAGCGTCCGGCTGGTTGTCAGTCGGAGGGTCCCACAGGTGCAGTGCTCGCCTCCACAGACGCACCTGCATGTCCCAGGAGCGCCGGCTGTACTTCCTGTACTTATTAGGAGTGGACGGGTGGAGCTTAGGGTCCCTCATATGTCTAAAGGAGGAGCGGTCAGATTTTAAAGAGCAGATACGACAGTCACCGATTATACTACGTTTCTCTTTTAATAACTGAATCATGTTTCCTTCCGCTGCATTTTATCAGCTCAGTGGGAAAGTCAAAAATGCCATTGCTAATCTGATAGATGCTAACTTGCCTATACCAACATGTAGGCCCGTTTGTGAACCAAAATGACAGAAATAATGAATCAGATCCAGACTCTGTAAAAGCTCATCAAATGGTTGTAATGTCAGCTACAGGTAGGTACTGCTGTTCTTTTCACAGACATTTTAGTCTACATTTGTTTTCATTTAGTCTCATTAAAGTGTGCAACTGTCACTGGATTACTTTGATGCTAAAAAAAATAATTTAAAAACATGATTCTCAGGCAAGTTCTGCAGCCTCTTTCCCCCCCTAAGATTTCTAAGTAGATTTATGGACGTTCATTTTGGATTTTCTCACTTGGGGACTTGCTGCAGGTAGTTCTGGTAGCCGCTGGTGTTTTTGCCATACTGAATCTGTTTCTGCCGGCGCTTCATAACTGCAGCGTTGGTCTCCGTGTTGGCTGGGTCGGGGATGCGAGGGTAGCAGCGACCGAGAGGGGGCCTGCAGGGACCAGATACATAAGACCCTGTGGAGCGTTTGACCACTAGTAGCACCATGAGTAAATTTTTTTTTTTTCCTTTCGAGTGGGTTTCTTATTAGTCTGATCCATTAAGTCAATAAAGTGCCAAAAAAAAAAAAAAAAAAAAAAAGTGTCAATGATTGGCAACAACACTGACTGATTTTGATGCATTGCGTCAAACACTATTAGGTCTCCAGAGTACAGCAGCAACTAGAAGGGCCCTCAGAGAGCACAGACCTCCGCCATAGCAATGCCCTATCTCACAATGTTAATGCAGTGAGAATTTTACCAGTCAGGAACTCATTTTCAATTTGTTCCGACACCACATTAATGCAGCAAAAATGCCCTCTCACAATGTTAACGGAAGTGAAAAAGAATGTGTATACGCCCTGTGAATCTCATCTGCTCAAAATGTAATGGTTCTTCCTTGGCCCATTCTACAACCTTCCACCAAGTTTCATGAAAATCAGTAGGTTTTCAATAAGCCTGCTAACAGACTGACAAACAGATGAACAAACAAACCAAGCCACTAGTGAAACCAGGAAAATAGCATGCATTTGCCCCACATAAAGGAATGCATGATTTTATTCTGTAATGGCCGTGGGATCAAACATTTTGGTTTTAAATGGGACAGGGTCTGAGTGTCTATATTTTGGATACACGGTTTACTATAGACTAATAAAAAAAAAAAAAAAAAGAAAAACTCACCCCTTCCCAAAATGTATGCCATTGGCATTAACACAGCCAGAATGAATTAAAAAATAAAGAAAGGGAAAATGTCCCACAAGATGTACGAGGGTTAAACGTTTTCAGTTTGTTGAGCATCTGTGTTCAGAGTGTACCGACCTCTTGTCCAGATCGTCCGTCCCCACAGCCACACTGCTGGTGGATACTTTGAGGATACAACGCTCCAGTATGGACGGCCTGCAGGAAGACAGTTTAGTGTGACTGCAGACAGGGTGGACATAGTTTAGGACAATTAGTATTAGTAGCCACACGCACATTGTATAATTTATAAAAAACAAAGAATTGAACTTCATTTAGTCCATCTGTTTTCAGTCTTTATGCTAAGCATGTCGGACCTGCGAGGTTTGTTGTTGGCAGCTCTCTCTCGTCCTCGCGGGCTGCTGGCAGCAGGAGGAGACGGCGTAGGAGAGATGTTACTGTGATGAAGAGAAGGAGGAAGAAGAGGGCAAGACAGCAAGAAGTAATCAATGAGTGGGAGATTTGACCTACTGTTTTTATGTGAACTGGTTCCTTCTAATCAACTTTTTTTCACCCCCCCCCATCTCTTGATTATTCTGCAAAACATCTGCTGTATAGAAATTACATCGAAATCTGGAGATTTGTTTTTATCAGCTGGAATAATAAAAATTAAAAAAAAAATCCACTTGGCGTTTGATGTTGGATACAAAATCGTCAATATTTTACTTTGTGTCATGTTTGAAATCACAGTTTATAAAAGCTATATCGTCATGTATTGATGAACAGTGGTGGGAAGTAACCAAGTACATTTACTTAAGTACTGCACTTCAGTACAATTGAGGTATTTGTACTTCACTTGAACATTTCCATGTTATGCTATACTTTTAGTCCATTCTCAGAGGGGCAATATTGCAGCATGAAGTCCAGTATTTCTACACTGTAGTATTACTGCTTTTACTTCAGTGAAAGATCGGAGTACTTCTAAACAGACTGGTGACCCGTCAACCAGTCAATGCAGATATTCAAAAGGTCATCATCATCATCTGAAACGCTCTTCAGAACTTGTAGCTCCATTCAGAGACCTCCAGGTGTGTTTCTCACCTGACCAGGCTGTCGTAGACGGAGCTGCAGCCGGGGAGGAGCCACGGCTCGGGGGCGGAGCATCTGGAGGCAGCCAGAAGTGGGTCAGGGAGGCCGTTCCACGCGGCGGTCGACCAGCCCTTCACACAAACGCATGACCACGGACTGAAACAGAAGCTGAAGACATATATAAAAGTCATGAGGTCATGGGTCAAGGAAAGGGGAATTTTTAAGCACCTAGGAAAAGACAACCGTGATGCTCAGAGAATCCAATTGCACTTACACTCAGGCACATAACTATGCGACCGCAGATTTTATTGACGTGGGTCTGCTACAACTACAATGTTCTGAAAATTGACTACTAAAAGCATCTTTACCCTGTGAGTGTTTCATGCAGACTATATTCATGTCTTTTTTTATAAACTTAATAACCAAGGTTGGAATTGAAAAATAATAATAATAAATAATAATAATAATAATAATAATCTACTCAGATTGGACAGATAGCCTAAGTCTAGCTAGCGGTCTGGATTTACACATAAAATCGACCAGAGTTTAAAATGCCAACACAAAGAAAGTGGAAAGTGACAGACATCCGGCAGAATTTCCAGCGACACTTGAACAATCCCAGAAATGAAACGTCGTTGATAAATACACTATTCCTGGAGCTAGGTCTGGCAATGCGAGACTACTAAAAGGTCCTTCATTTAAAACAACTGTTTTATATCTATGGTATCTTCATCCTCAGAGTGAGAAGCCTTTCATGCTTTTTAAATTTATCCTGAAATTTTAGATTTGTATAAGTATTTTAAAATTATTATTATTTTTTTTTAAAAGTAGCCTACTATTTCACTGTTACATTCCTTAACTTGACTATTTTACACCAGGGTTTTTGTTTATTAAGTGAATGAAACATTGTTTCTTGCATTTATCTATTCATATAAACCTAGCAAACATCATTGTTTATTGGGAATTCCAAATGAAGGAGCAAAAAAAAAAAAAAAAAAGTAAAAATCAAATAAGCTAATCAAATGTTTTAAGCGGCCATTTCTTTTTTTTAACCTGACCCCACACCGAATGATAAAATATTATACTTACTACAAAAAGTTCCTTTATGACAAAACTGACTATAAATAACAGATTAGTATTATAGGCCATTTAACGGAGAATCGTGCAGTTTAGAGAAGTTTTTCTAAGTATAACATCCACCAATCAGAGAGGAGAGTTGCAGCCTCTGTGCAGCCTGAGATAGTTACTCACAAAGATTTACCAGCATATATAAAAATCCAATTAAAATATAAATAAAAATATGATTTTGACGTTGGGTGGAAAATGTGCCCCTTCTAAAGTGGAAGAGACTGATTTGCAAACATATTCTGTGAGTAGCTATAATCCGGGTGTTTGCCGGAACAGTTGACCTGGGGCTACGTGTGAAAAAGAAACGTGTCTAGTATGTGCAGCTCTGTGGTTTAAATAACAAAAATATGAAACGTGTTTCCGGTTGTTGTTACAGACCTGGAGGAGCGCAGCGGGCTCTGAGCTACCGTTTCCACTCCGCTGGTTGACATTTTTGCAGTTTGAGTTTGGCGCCTTCAGTTCAGACGGACAGACGCCATTGTTCCGCTTTCACAGCTCTTTAATGAGCCGCACCTGAGAGGGGCGGGGCCTGCATGCCAAAACCAACCTGGGCTGCTTCCGGTCCGGCAGATGATGGAGTGTAGCCTTAAGTAAAAGAAAGTAAAAACAAAATCACTCCGAGAATAACAGTCATCAGAACTCACATTTGGAAGAAATAAACTAGGAAAAACATGGATGCTGAAGGATAGCAGTAGTGTAAAGGTTACTTGAAAATGCTGAGAGTTTAGATTTTACCTGGAAGCAAAACATATATATATATATATATATATATATAGGCTATATTAGGTTACTGTGTAAAGGCCTCAAACTAAATTAATTAATGAATAAAATGATTGAGAAATGGTGACTGTTGATGGCCCACGACCACTTTTTATGTTTGGTGCTGAGTACAGCAAGAAAAATGCACAGGAAAAATCTTCTACTTAATTTTGTGGTAGGAGATAAATGTTTCTTTTCATGAGTTAGTTCTGTTTTTTTGTAGCGTTTGAGTGGATTTCAGACAGTTCATGGCTATGAATACTCTAAATGACTTCATGACAATGTGGTGTTATGATAATATAATCTGCTCAGTAATGGATGATACATTATGCAGTCCTGTTTTGGCATGAAATATTGTACTGTATTTTGTTACAAAGGAAAGTTCTTTCTTTCTAATGGAGAAGATAACAGCAGTGAAATCCAGTGGGTTATTCCTCTTATTAATTAAATTAATATTAATATATTAGCCTATTAATATAATTCATTCATTCAACAGAGCCTATAATGCGTCTCCGCTCCAGCAGGCGGCGGTGTTTGGCTTTTTTAAAACACTGCGACAGGCGAGGCCGTCTGTTCTGTTACTCGGTAAACAAGATGGCGTCCGGCAGTGGGGTGAGTTCCTGATCTGATCTGTTTTTTTGTGTTAAATATATAAACATGACTTGAATGTTCCGTGACTTGCACTTCGGTCCGGATATGTCTTTTTTTTTATCAATGCTGCTAATGCCTCAGGCTGACTCCGTTTAAAGCATTTAAAACCGTTAGAAGCGACGCCTCAGCTAACAACTAGAGCCCAGATAGCTAGCCTCATAACAGATAACAATGTCAACGTTTCCGGTTTCATTTCAAATTTAAAACTAATGTTTCATAAAACATTTCAAACGGATGTTACCTTAATCATTAGTTTTTAATGTGTGTTGGTGTATGACTGTTTGCTGCGCTGCTGAAGCAGACCTCTGCTAAATGTTAGTCTGTGCTCTGCTAACTGCAAACAATAATACTACTTCCGGCCAGCTTCCTTCAGAATAAAAGCGTAATCACAAACACATCAACGGATTACATCAAGACTATATAACGTTACATTATGGACCCTCATGTGGGAAAAAAAAATCTTCAGCTACCTTCGTTTAAACTATATATTTTAACCGGAAGAACGATTTTAGTCATCGGACGTCTGAATCTTAAATTATCAGAAAAACAAGCTGAGCAGCCCCTCTACCTACGAGCCGCACCGCGTCGGAAAAACACGGATTTTGAACGTGGAACTGCTCTACTCTACTCATTGTTGTAACCGGTTCCGAGTCCGTTTGTTTTGGAGAGGAGAAATCCTCGGTGGATAATTCGTCTCCCTGAAACAACCTCCTGGATGTCTTAAAAAGTATTAAGTTAGCATTAAAATATTCTTAAAGTACCAAAGGTAAAAGTAACGTTAGGTATTGTGCAGAATTGTCCATTTTAGAAAAATATATATTATATTACTAGATTATAATTACTAATGGATTTGTATGTGCATTGCTTTATGTTGCAGTATGTATGTAAGTATTAAGTAATGGAGTAAAAAGTACAATATTTACCTCTGAGATGTAGTGAAGTATAAATATCAAGAAGCACAAGTACCTCAGAAAAAGCACAGTACTTCCACCAGTGGTTTTCCACAAGGGCACAGGTTTGTCTTCTCTGGCTCTAAATACCTTTTTCTTCTTCTTCTTCTCTTGTAGTCCAGTAAGAATGACTTCCGTCGGAAGTGGGACAAAGACGAGTATGAAAACCTCGCTCAGAAACGACTGGCTGAAGAGAGAGACAAAGAGAGGAGAGATGGTGAGAAGATGCATTTAGGGGTTAGGGCTTTTATATTCCAAATGCCCATCATTCATTGTGAGACTCCTCAAACAGTTTATTCAGTCTGAATCTTCACGTCTGAGAAACTAAAATCACTTTGGAGAATTGAATTATTGATCATTGCAATTCACATTATTCACTTATTACCATTAGTGGTTTGACTGACATTTTATAGAGGAGACACATCAACCCGATAATCGGCCGTCGGAACGTCTGGCGAGGTCGGTGACTCGAGTCTGTTCGGTGTGTCCCATGCCGTCGTCCGGCGGAGGAGCCGTCGGCCTTCATTTGGGCAGACCCGACATGGGCAGTCGGGACTCGCCCGGAAATGGCGAGTGGATGAGCCACTCAAAATCTGACAAATCTTTTAAACGGACCTTTGTCGATCTGAAATGAAGACAGATTCAGAAACCGCATGGCCTATTTCTCGCTTAAAATGTTTTCAGAAACACGTTTTGGTGAACTATTTCAGTACAATATGAGATTGTATTCTGAACAAGCCGCCATGACAGTCTGTCTGTGAATTTCCGGAGAAAAAAGAACCACGTGACGCGTTCGTCCAATCAGCTGCCGGTTTTCATTTTCTGGGAAACAATCGGACTGTTAATGGAAACAATACAGAGCAGCGGCGCCTGCTGCTATAGAGACGTATTACGTTTCGCGCACGCGCAGCACTCAAGTCGGCGTCTCTTCGGTGTGTTCTGAGGCACTTTTTGGACCTCGGGGACCCGACTGATCAGTCCGACTGCCTTTTCTGCCGATGGTCGGCCGTCTTTTTGGTGTGTCAGCACCTTTTAATCGTATCCCTCTCTTTCTCTCTCTTTTAGGGAAAACGGCTCCGCCGGTCAAGCGGGACCTCCTGCGCCACAGAGACTATAAAGTGGATCTTGAGTCCAAACTGGGGAAGACCATCGTCATCACAAAGACCACTCCTCAGGCTGAGATGGGCGGGTAAGAAGAGTTTCATGATGAAGCCCAAATATGATCTTTCCCTCCCGTTCTTAAACTGACACCAGAACCAGATTTTATCTGACTTTTACTACAGATCTTAGTAGGGCTGTAGCAAATGTATTTATTTATTTTTTTAAACTTCTAATTAAAGTTTTTGATGTCTGTCATCATATTTTTATGACGTCCTCACCCTAAAAAATGAAATAAAAAGATCCTTGGAACATAATTCTTACTTTGAATACGTAAATCATCGTATTAAATGAATGGTGTCTCGGCTAGTGATGGAGGAATTTTCATGATCTGACAGAGTGAAGTAAAATTTTAATCAGAAAACTGAAAATTTTAATTATTAAGCTTTTATCACACCGGTCTGTCTGTTGGCTCACTCTGAATGGCTTTCTTCTTCTTCTCTTTTAGTTACTACTGTAACGTCTGTGACTGCGTCGTGAAAGACTCCATCAATTTCCTGGATCACATTAACGGCAAAAAACGTGAGTTTACAAAAGATGGAGAGACAATAAATCGGCTCAATGTCTGTTGATGTGTAACTGTGTGTGTGTGTGTGTGTGTGTGTGAGAGCAGACCAGAGGAACCTGGGGATGTCAATGCGAGTCGAGCGCTCGTCTTTGGATCAGGTGAAGAAACGTTTCGAGGTGAACAAGAAGAAGATGGAGGAGAAGCAGAAGGAGTACCACTTTGAGGAGCGCATAAAGGAGCTGCGTGAGGAGGTGAGGAGAAGAGCGGACAGGAAGTGGAGGCCCTGGGGGGGGGGTGTTGTGGGTTTAGGATGCATACTTGACGGTCAATGTCCTCTGTGTTTTCAGGAGGAGAAGGCGAAGGCCTACAAGAAGGAGAAGCAGAAGGAGAGGAAACGGCGGGCAGAGGAGGACGTGGACTTTGAGGAGGACGACGAAATGGCGGCTGTGATGGGTTTCTCTGGCTTTGGCTCGGTTAAGAAGACTTACTGACGCGCTGCGGCTCCACGGTTAGGACCACCACCCACTAGGACAGGGATCCCCACCCCCTCTCAGTCAGCTGGACTCTGAGACCAGAACCAGACTCTGAAAACAGCAAGTCCTGCTGCAGGCTCACTGTCCTGGCATCTTTCATCGTCCTGGTTCAGACTTTTAAACCTGAAAATATTCTTTTCTTTTTTTACCTACAATCGGGCTCTTATTTTTGGTCGTTTATCCATCACTGTCAGTTCTGACCACATTTAATTAAGCAGCTTTCTGCCGGAGGCGCACATGAAAATTAACGTGAACATGCTCTAAATGTTTGTGGTAATCTCTGTTAGAAAACCTCCGAACTGAGAGAGAAATGATGGGCAGTTGGACCAAAAATAAAACTGCAGCGGTTTCCTTTAAGTTGACGAGACGTAAGTTGGCGACCCGTTCCAAGTTCATTCAGATCAAATGTTTTGTTTTATTAGCAACACCTTCAGAAGAAGCTGTTCTCCATACCAAAATGCATTTAACAAGTTAAAATCAAAAGTTTTGATGCAAAGATTGAAATTCGGGTTATGAAAAATATTATAGTTACTTAAAAAGTGAATTTTTGTTTTTTATATCAAGAATCTGAGTATTATGTCTGCATTTGACATTAAAAAAAATACTTAAAGTGAATTATAAACGTCAACGCATTGAATTTTAACTTGTTAAATCTTAATTTTTAACGTCAGACAGTAGTTACTATATTAGTATTATTATCAACATGAGTTTGTTGGAAAAGTCAGATTTGAATAAACATTTTTTTTTTTTTTTTTTCTAGTTGGTTATTCTCCAATTTATCTTATACTTAGCTCTGTGTCAGTAAACGCACCAAAAACATGCCATAGCCTCATCTGTGTTTTTGTGTTGCCTTTAGGGTCGATCT
This sequence comes from Sander vitreus, assembly GCF_031162955.1. NCBI lineage: Eukaryota > Metazoa > Chordata > Actinopteri > Perciformes > Percidae > Sander > Sander vitreus. Next base: position 7,794,920 of record NC_135867.1, read on the forward strand.
CTCAACTTCAGCTTTAGTTTATTACAAGCTGACGGAGGAAAGATGTTTTCAGTCTGGATTTGAAAATCTCAACAAAGTCTGCATTTTAAATATGCAGTGAAATGTATTCAAATGTAGGAAAGCTCAATGGGCACAGGTGTTAAATAACCAGCATCATATAAGAGATCATATTGTATGTTATGATTTCTTTATGGACTGCAGTCATAAAAACATGTTAAAGTGAAATTCCTATCTCCAACATGGTCCCAAGATATTAAAATTCATAAAACAATGGAACTATAATAAATGAACAATAACAATAAAATCCTGAAATCCCCAAAATTGCATCACAAATAAATAAAACAAAGATTTAGTCAAACTTCTCACCCCACAGTCAAACAACTGAATGTGCTATGCCATTGTCTCTAAAACACAGTCCCTCCAGAAAAACGTGATTATGCGATCGCATAATCAGCCAAAGTCTCCATATTTATGCGGGGGCCGCATGTCATGGCCGCATTTTTTAAGAAAATGTGCCACATAATCAAGGATTTTTGCCCGCAACAATCACAAAAAAAGCATTTTTCTGGAAGGACTGAAAACAGATGCCTGTGTGCAACCGAGGAAACGCACCAAAGCACATTGTGTTGTGTTGGTTGTGACTAACAGCAATATTTAAATATCACTAATGCAACATGTATTACAAATTGATTTATTTTTCTAGAATCAGTGTGAAGCTGAACAAAAAAAAATACAAAATTTGCATTGTCACACTACAGCAGCTCTGTTACCGTCAGCTGTGACTGCTGCTTATACATGTGGGGATTTATTTTTGTATCTACACTCCCAGAATGCACCTCTCTTAAGTCAACCTGGCCTTTAAAATCCACCTGCGAGCTGGTTCTGCCTCCTCCAGACCGCCGGCTCTAAAGGTTTGTGAATAATGTGTTGAGTCCGGTCTCTTCTGAGCTGTTCTCAGACTTTTATTAGTCACATCACACTCGTCATGGTTGACAAAGAAGGAAGGACATCAGGGTTTTTCGTTTAAAAAAAAATAAATAAAAATAAACAGAACTGAAGCTATTATCTATGCTCTCGTCAAAGCCACCAGATTCCTTTGAAAAAAAACAGCAATTTTACTGCAGAGAACAGAGGAGTGGCTGGTCTACGCTTCAGTTTGTGTTATTGTGTGACTGTTGTGATAAAGGGTTAGGAACCAACAAAACAAACACACTAACCGATCAAGGCAGTGGTAGACCAGCAACTCCTGTGTTCTGCAAGGTAAAACTACTGTTTGACGGCAAGGTAGAGTGGTGAAATTTGTTTTAATATCGCGTACATGTAAACTGATAGTGATTTTTTTAGGTGGCTAAAATGCATTAGCTGCTGCCCCTGTCTACAGCAGAACATTTCTCAGCTTCCATGTCGGTACTCCTGCCTGCTTCTTCAAACTCGGGGCGTGCCGCCCACCATCTACTGTAGGTAGTTTGTATTGACGACGTTTCATTCACGGGATAGTTCCAGTTTCTCCACATGTCCCTCACCTTCGGCCGGATGTCCCTCACCTTTTGCTTTCTTTGTGTTGGCATTCTAAACTCTGGTCAAGTTTTTTTTAAAGCTATAGTGCGTAGTTTCTGTCTCCCCCATGATAAATTCTTAGTAATGACAACAACACTGCCCTCATGCAGTTGCTAGTAGCCACCATGGTAGCCACAGAGGACGTGAAGGGTTAAAAAAACATGATGGACTCTTCAGAAGAGGTCATTATCTTCACTTGAGTTTCTGCGAGTGAAAGTTGCTGGACGACGCAATCTTCTGAACATAGCCATACTGAGAAATACAGAGAGAGTTGTGTGGAGCTGATAGTCTTAATTAGCTTTGTAGCAACTCATTTGGCAATGGCCAACGGACGTTCATTAATATCAAGAAGTTACGCACTATAGCTTTAAGTAAAATTTTCATCACACACTCAACAGCCATTTTAATTCCAATCCCCTACGTGCACATTCCACCTAAACAAGTTCCTTCCCGAGGCTATTCCGCAGCAGCACCGTTGCTGCGACTGCACTTAGCACCGCCCAAATAAAAAATAAACCAGAGCATGCTTTTCTCCTATCCCGGAATGTTGTGTGGACTAATACGACCTTCCTCCACAGCGCCGTGGAGATAGGTCTGGCAATGCGAGACTAGCAGTGGGTAATACACTGACTCTGGATAAGTACCTGATACAACCCCACTTCGAAAGATCCAAACTATCTCTTTAATTTGTAAAGTAACTAAAGCTGTCAGATAAATGTAGTGGAGTAGAAGTAGAAAGTGGTATGAAACAAAAATACTCAAGTAAAGTACAAATTCCTTAAATTTGTGCTTAAGTACAGTACTTGTAAATGCACTTAGTTACTTTTCACCATCAGTCAAACTTCACCAAAGTTGTAGTTTAACATGTTAATGCACTGTGTGAATCTACAGATGAAGACAACTCCATTAATCTGATCTCAGTGTTGCTGCAGATATCAGGCTGAACTTTCAAACTGATCCAGAGTCTAACTTCGTGCTTCCTCTCTTGTTTTTTTAACTGTCGAGTTTCTTGTCAGCTACAGTGAGTGGGTGCAACTGCAGCATCTGTTCCGCTCTGTGGTCAGGTGGGGGGAGGAGGATGCCGCCTTCACTCCCCACCCTTGCACAGTCACTTCCTCTGAGACGGAAGGAGTGAGAGGGGGAGAGAGGGGAGGAAAGAGAGGCGAATAGATAGAGAGACATAGACACAGAGTGGAAGAGAGAAAGAAAGAAGGAAGCCATTTTGGTTTCTCAGTGACATTTCTGCCTGCACTTTGCTTTCTTCTCTCTGCTTTCTTCTCTTGGAGAGATAGTAAGTGGTGAGTTGATTTTGAGGAAGTAAAACTTTCTGACAACGTCTAGCAGTTACTTTATTTTCTATGAGTCTTTAAGAGAAGTTTGGTTTTGCATTTCAGCAAGGAGTGGTGACGAGCAAGGCCCTTCTGTCTGCTGTCGTGTGGACGTCCAACTGAAGAACACCTGAAGAAGAACAGCAGGACTGGGAAAATACAAATTCATCTTGAGGTGATTGTCATCTGCTCAAATGGTGGCCTCCTCTCGTTAAAGTCTTTGGTTTGACATCAGCTGCACGGACGTCGAGTCTTTGAGGACACAGGATGAGCTCTGACCGAGGGCCGTCTAGGGTGGAGGTGACAGGGTGGAGCCCACAGCAGCTGGCAGACTACCTGAAGAGGGTGAGACCTCTGTCGATACTCTCACTGTCTCACGCTTTCTTTCTTTATGTCTGGACACAGAAATCATTTAACTAAGACTTGATACTTGCTGCAGTTAGACAAAAGTTACGATCACAACAACATTCGGTGTGAGTCTTTGCATCAAATTCAACTTTGGTGAACTTTGACTCACAAATTTGCACCGTTGACCAATAATGAGCCGCACTGACAGAGCTAATCTTTAAGGGAACGGAGAGCCAAAATTGAGGAAGCTATCGCAGCTGATTAGCTGTGTCACCATCCAGTTTTAGTGAAGCTCCTCTGTCAGAGTAGCCTATAAACTGGTGTACACACAGTTAGCAGACAGGAAGACATATAACTGATAGAGCTTTATGCCGCATTTCCACTGCATGGTACGGCTTGGTTCGGCACCTGGTACTTTCTTTGGTACCAACTTGGTTGAGGTTCCAAGAGAACTGAGCCGATAGACGGTGGAGTTAAAACAGACCGCTGATTGGTCAGAGAGAATCAGCACCAGGGCAACATCCTGCACAAACCTGCCATTTTTTAAATAGCCAATCTAGTCAAGTCATTTAATTTGTATAGCACATTTAAACGAACAACAGTTGACCCAAAGTGCTTTACAGGTAGAGCATGGAAGGCAGTAACAGTATGCCTTAAATATACATAATCAAGTGTGCAAGATTCCATGAATGTAGTTAGGCAAAGGTAAAATCAAATAATGTAACATAGAATAAAGCACCAATGGAACAAAATTTGCAAATACAAAAAGATAAGAAAAAGTTGAATTTGGTTCATTGCTCTGAAAAAAAAGGAATTAAAGGGAGTTAAAAGCAAGAGAGTAAAAATGCGTCTTCAGGTTTGATTTAAAACTGACAATTGTGTTACAGGATTTGATATGGGGTGGAAGGGAATTCCAGAGTTTGGGGGCTACTACAGAAAAGGCTTGGTCCCCTCTGGTTTTTAGGCATGTCTGGGGGACGACAAGGAGTTGTTGGGTTGTGGACCTGTGTGAGTTGGCGGCAGAGTAAGTGGACAGGAGATCGGAAATATACGGAGGGGCTTGACCATGGAGTGCTTTAAAAACAAAAAGTAAAACTTTAAAATCAATTCTGAATTTCACTGGCAACCAATGAAGCTCAGCTAAAACGGGAGTTATGTGGTCGTACTTTTTGGTGCCAGTGAGGAGTCTTACAGCAGGTTTTGCTCAGGTTTTTTGTAGAGGTGGGGGATCCAAATAAAATCATCTCAGTTTTCTTGTCATTCAACTGGAGGAGGTTTGCTGCCATCCAGGATTTAATGTCCTCCAAACAGCTAAAGATTGTATTTATAGATGAAGTGCAACCAGGGGAGATGGGTAAGTACAGTTGTGTATCATCAGCATAGCAGTGGTAATTTAAGTTGTGCTTTTCAAGGATAGAACTAAGGGGCAGCATGTATAGGGAGAATAACATGGGGCCAAGAACTGATCCTTGGGGGATGCCAAGTTTAATACCCACTGGAGAGGAGGACTTAGTACCCAGTTACACAGAAAAAGTTCTTTCTGTCAAATAGGACTTAAACAAGCTTAAGACAGGGCCCTGTAGTCCAACTCCATTTTCCAGGTGATCAATAAGAATGCCATGATCAATGGTGTCGAAAGCAGTGCTGAGGTCTAGGAGGATGAGCAATGCACATGATCCAGAGTCAATGGTAAGTAAGATGTCATTATAAACTTTGAGTAGGGCGGATTCTGTGCTGTGGAGGGCTCTGAAGCCAGTATATTAAAACTATTCAGGAAAAACTTTTTTTTCCAGGACTTTAGAAATAAAAGATAATTTAGAGATGGGTCTATAATTACCTTGGTCATTGGGGTTGCACCACTGCATGCTTGAAACCACAGGGGACAACACCAGTATACAAGGAGCAGTTCACTATAGCTAACACAATCTACTGTCAATAGCGACCACAATTGTTTTATTTACTTGACCCAGATTTAAAAAAATGGCAGCCGCAAAACTACGCCATACACTACACACAGGGCTTGCCATAAGCACCCGCCAAATGCGGGTAGAATTCGGCGGTGGCGTGTAACACAGTCCCTCTAACTAGCCACTTTTGCAGGTGGCATATAGGCATATAGGCCTATATATACTGTATATAAATATATATTATTGTAACACTGGTCGCTGGAGTATTGGGCCTCTGCCTGACACAGAAGCACAGCTGTGATCCAGTGCGCATCCCGCGGCCGGCATGGTGGCCCGTCCGCCCTGGCAGTCAACAAATCACGCACACCAGACCAGCAAGCCGTGGCGGAAAGACGAGGCAAATACTTAGAAAACCTTTAATTCTCAATAAATCTGGTCTGAATGAAGGCAGTAACCCTGCTGAAGTTGAGGGTTCAACTCCTGCTACCTCCACACTAACACTGTGTGAGCTATGTCACTAATGTTTGAAATGTGTATCTGCAGATGGGTCTGTCTGGCTGTGATAAGGTGGTGATGAAGAACTCCATCAGCGGCTCCAGATTTGTGGTGAGTTAATTTACATTTAAATTTTTTTTTAACATTTTAGTGAAATACTCCTGCCAGCTGAGAGTGGGTGAAAAAGATGGAGGCAGAGAAGAAGGGGGGATTTAAGGATGTAGGGAAAATAGGAAGGAGGGAATGAAGGAGTTTGGGTTGAGAAGAAGGGGGTTATGAGAAGGTAGAAAAGGAAGGAAAGAAGTGAAGGAGGAAGAGAAGGAAAAGAGGAGGTAGGGAGGGCAGAAGGATGTAGAGGAGGAAAGGAGGTAAGGCTTTAGCTCTTGACAGGGGCATAGCACAAAATTCTGGGCCCTGTAGAAAGGCATTTTCTATGGGCCCCTCCCCGCATCCACAACTATTCTTTCTAGCATCTTTTTGGGCCCTCCTCACATGAGGGCCCTGGGTACTCAGTCCCCTTTGTCCCCCCAGTCTGACGCCCCTGGCTCTTGATTGGTCTGGTTAAGGCTCTAAAATGTCCTCACAATGATATAAACACACGTCCTGTTTAACACAACATCTTCACACAACAAGTTTTCTCTTGTTTTGTAGAATCTGAGTGATAACGACCTCCAGAAATTCCCCAAACTTCATGCTCCGTGAGTACAGACTAACTGCTGATTCATATCTCAGAGAAACTATTAATCATTATAGTCACACACCCACTGATGTTTGTCTTGAGATGTGACAGTTATCCACACATGATGAACAATTATCAAACCAGTGGAAGGCTAAAGATATATTTGGTTCGATGCTTCTCTTATTAAAAAAACACTGAAGAGTAAAGGTATCTATTAAAAGTGTTAAAGGTTTCAACATCTCATAACCCCAACTAATTTAAATTTGGAGACCCTTTTGACTTATATTACACCAAGAATCCCAAAAGTTGAAAAATTACTCACTGAACAATTAAAGAAATATTTTGGAATCTTTTAAACACAAAGCAATTTCGATTTCAATCAAAGTAACAGAAATGTCTGTATTTAGCAGAAACCATTAATAGTATATACAGTATAGTAGTTGAGATAAAGGGAGAAGTATTTTTGATACTATAAATAATAATAATAAACTTAACTTAATTTTTCTCAACAAGCCATCAGCTGGTGTACTTCACAACAGCAGTGTGTCAACATTTGGCATGTGGTTAGGGATGGAAATTGAGAACCGGGTACGAGCTTATCAATTCCTTTTATCAATGCCAGCATGTTTTTCTAACAGTTTTGCAATTACAACAATTACATCAAACTCATGCGTATTTGCTGCTGGAAACTTAGCAATAAGGAGTCATAGCGGCGAGGAAGAAAGATGACAACAGTGCTGCTTGTAATGTCTGTAAAATGATAATTTCAAGTGAGGGTAGAAAACACCAGTAATACACTGAAACATCTTTCTATGCAACATGGGCTTAAATTCCAGGAACGTATTAGACTCTCTATGCACGAGTGCCACTGCTTCCCAACCAAGCAACACGTCCGTTGCCAAAAGTAAATATCCTTTGTTTATGACATTAGTGCCATGCAGGCAGGTTGAACAGATTTCTTCTTTGACTAAGAAAACCTACATGAAAACGAATGCTGTACAAATATTCCCTCACATACTCTGTGTTCAGACTCAGATAACACCGATAATATAAAATTTGTGCTGACGCTGAAAACTTGTGTAGGCCTACTTTTTTTCCACACACAGAAAATTGATCAGGAATAATTGAAGGAATCGATAAAGACCCATAAACAGAATTGATAATGGCATTGGCATCAGTCAAACGTTCTCATTGCCTATCGATATCTAAAACACAAGATTCACACTCAGTGGTTTCTGTGACATGAGACATACTTTAAAATACTAATGCTTAAAAATAAAAAAAGATGGCCAAAATACACAGAGCTACCCATAGAGCCGTAGCCTCACCTAGTGGACAAGTCACACCACTAGTGTTAAACCTAATTGTGAGAAATCACAAGTGCAAATTGGGTGTAGCAGCTCATCACATTGTTACTGATAAAAGAACAGTTTGAACAACCTTTATGTTTCTATTTCTTCAGGATGATCTCTAAGATCAGCATTGAAATCAGCAAAAAGGAGGAGAAGAGAGGCCTGTTTGGAAAAAAGTAAGATGCTTGTTTCAACTTGTTTTTACTGATTTAAATATAAAATACAATACTGCTGTTTTCTGTAAGGTAGAGTATATATTTAATGTCATAAAGACGTGTTGACTGTCTGGTCTCTCTTAAAGAGCCCCTGGTCTTCATTCTGCCTTTCTGTTTCGCTGTAATTCAGTTTTTGTTTTTATATAATCCAGGATTAGATTATAAAACACAGTTGTTGCTTCACACTACACACACAGAACATGTTTAAACAAATATTCAAATATTTGAAATTATAAATATATATTTTGTTTGAAATTACGTAATAGAATGTAATATTTCAACATGTGTTTAGACAGATATATTATAGGAATATTATAGAGGGTTTAAAATAATATGCTGTGAAGTAGCAGGCCTACTTCTGTTAATACCCATTACTGTGTTTTTAAACAATATTACTGATTATGTAATTCAGCTGACTGTTTTAAACCTGCAAGCTGTAAAGTTCATCTTCAAAAATATTAATAATAATCTGTTTTACCCATCACAGACCAACACCCAAATATCATGAACCAGGTACCTTTCTTTTATTAATTTATCACAAACTTTCTCATGTTGGGTCAAAATGGTTAGGGTTAGTTCTTTACAATATTTATTATTTAGTATATTATTTTTAATATGTTAAATATTATAATGTTAATATGTTATACTGTCAAAGTTAATCTTAATTTCAGTATAAATATATAGATATTAATATATTCATCTGTAAACTGCTTTCTCCTTTGCAGAAATGGCTGCTGACGTTCAGGGATGGGCTGAAGACGAGTTTGTAAGTTCATCTTTTTTTATTTTTGTCTTTCTGTCTCTGTTTTCATTCAATTTTGACCGGGAAAAAACTACAGTTTTCTTCCATCTCTGACACTATTGGGATTTTACGAGTAATGTGTTGTGTTAATGTGTGGGGAAAATCACAAGTGACGAACTCTGGGAATTGAGATCCAAAAATCACACCTCTAATTACCGCTTAATCGCCAAAGTGAGAGATTGTAACTTTAAAAATGTATTCCTTTTATGGTGTTTTACAAGAAAAGAAGACATATGCTGCATATATGGTGCTGATTGCTAAGTTGTTGCCAAGTGCTTGCCAAGGTGTTCAGGGTAGTTGCTGTTGTGTTCTCTGTCATCCACCTTTCCGTCTGTCCTTCACTTCATCAGGATGATGAAGAGTTTGAAGATGACTACGAGAGTCCATTCAGCGGTGATGATGAGGGCAGCGGGGGAGACTACGAGTCCCCAAACGATGACCCCGACGGGTCCAACGATTACGAGCCCCCTCCCTCCGAACCTCCAGAGGACCTGGCTAAAAAGCTATGCCCCACCCTGCCCATCGGAGACAGTGATTATATCGGTAGATAACAGAAAGGATGCAGCCTCACTCTCACTACTGGACGCTTTTTCCATACAGATGATGTTTTAGTTGGTTTTGGACCATTTAAAGTAAAGAAATAGGACATATGTTATTTTTTGCACCATTAATTTGCTTTGGTTGGTTATGTTGTGCAGCTCCTCTATTTATCTGAGGTAATGTCCTGCAGTTACAGTTAATCAGGATACTGAGGTAGAAAATCAGATGTTTATTCCTTCAGATTTAACATATTTCTTCATACACAAAGACTTGAAAGTACGAGTATTAGGGCCACTAATAGAAAATAAATTAGGTGATAATAGCATGAAAAAAAAGTCATAATGTTTTGAAAATATAATCGTAACTTCAGTTCATCAACAGAAAAGACAGACTGCTTTCATGTGTTTATTACAACACAGTATTAAAATCTCCACTTCTTATTAAATTACGATTTTATTATCTTACCACTTATGTTCTTGAAATATTATGACTTTATTCTCATTAAATTAAAAAAAAAATTATTCTAGCAATATTACGACTTTTTTTCTATATTGCAACTTTATTCTTGTATTCCTAATATTATGTTATGACTTCATTCTCATTAAATTAAGACTTTATTCTCGTAATATTACCAATTTCTTTCTCAAAATATTACAACTTTATTCTCAAAATAAGTTGTTACCCCTCAATGTGGCCTTAACACCTCTGTGTGTGTGTGTGTGTGTGTGTGTGTGTGTGTGTGTGTGTGTGTGTGTGTGTGTGTGTGTGTGTGTAGATAGCCATTTGTCCTCCAGAGGCCCACCCCCTGCTGTGTGTCCTCGTCCCCCAGTATCCACCCTGTCTGCACCTTCACCTCGGATGGTGAGTCTCATTTCAATCCTCAAATGATTTAAACATTAGTGTTAAACTGTTAACACCAGTTCAGTTAATTAAACCTCTAATTGTGTGTTTGTGTGTGTAGCCAGGAGAGTCTTCTTTCTCTAGAAGAGACCCCTCCCCCCACTCTGGAGCAAGACAATGTAAGTTCATACGTTAACAGACACGTCTTCATAACTCAGTGAAATGTGACCATATGGACATGAAACACTTATTGATATATTTCAGTGTTACTTGCAATTCCCGAGCATATCATTATCTCTGATGTCCATCCAGAATAAATCCACTTAGAAATGATAGAAAAAAAAGACGCTGCAGAACCTGAAAATCATCATGTGTTTAAGTTTTCTTTAGTATTAAAGTAATTCATTGGTAGTTATCTGTACATTCATGGGTACATGATTCAGCACACTGTTAATGGAGACAATTCTGTTTTAATTATGTTGTGTTCAGTTCCTCCAGGGCCACCACAGATCTTTCGTGGCAACAAACCGGGCCGAGATTTGGGATCCAACGTGTCCCCGGCCAGAGGTAACACTTTTTTAAAGGACAACTATCGCTGATTGATTGATTTCTTTACTTTGCTTTCACTTCATTTCTATGAAAAATAAGCTGCAGAGTGAAAATCCATCACAGTCAACATTGACAATATATTTTTTGCCAAAGATAAAAAAAAAAAAGACTGTAACCTACACTTCTGGTGCATTCAGTGCCTCATCGCCTACAACTATAAAACAAAGAAGGAATTCGGACAGGTTGAAAACTAAATGTTCAATTCAAATGATTTATTGTTGTCATCTTTATTTTATTGCATGAAGTTTTCTTCTTCATAATTCTCCTGGCAGACACAATGATAATGTAACAAACAAACAAACAAAAGATTAAATTAAATGTGATGTATTGGTCATCTATATAAGTATCTTGTTATTTAGCTGATGTTTTTATGACAATGACATTTACTTTTCTCTTCTCCACAGGACCTCATCGCAACACAGTGGACAAGGTGAAGTATCCTTTTTAACTAAAGTTTATTTAACAACAAACAGCAGTTATCAGGTGGATCTATGTAAATATACTGAAAATGATCTGAACTGAAGGATGTTTTTTCAGTAGTTTAATTTCAGAAATTACATGCAAAGTGATCATATTAGTAACAAAGAAAACTGAAAACAAAACCAAGAACAGAACCTTGAGGAACTCTATTGTTATATCACCATGAACAGTGAAAACTTCCCTGTAACTTGTAATTATTTAATTAATTATTGTATTAATTTTATTTCTGTGTTTCTTACAGCCAGGCACACATCCTTGGAGGTAAGAACAGACACAGTGTTCATCATATTTATTAATAGGGATAAATAAGGGGGCACCACAACGGTCTGGGACTAAGGCCTCTTCTATTAACACTTTACATAAACAATATTATCACTCCAACACAGACTTATGATATCCATTTTTATTCAGAAGGCTTGTATGCATTTGGCTCCTCTTCAACTATATTATATCAAATATAGTCAGCAGTGTGACTTTTGTAAGCAAACTGAAGTGGGTCTAAGTGCCCGGCCACAGAGGAAGTTAGGTAAACTGTAGAATATTACCATAAGGTAGACAAACGCAGAAACAGACATAAGACCCTTTCACACATGCACTGCAACTCTGAACTTATCTAGATATTACTCGGATGAGCTGTTTGTGAGAACGCAAATGCCCGAATCAGTTGGACCGGACATCAAACGGTCTTTACCCTGCCAGCTCCCTAGTTAGCCTACAAAGTCTGTGTAATGTCTGATTGAGCCCATGTGTGAATAGTGCAGCTCATTGTCCGAAGAATTAACAGTGAGCAAGTGGGTCTGTTCATGATGTTTCTATCATGCGGCTTGTGCGAAACCGTAAGAAAACAAGAGAGTGAAGAAGAAGGGTTATTTACACTAAGACACCAATAAAAATGTCTAACTGGAGAGACCACGCGATTGTGGAACTTCTGTCGGTAAGGGCTGATGCCGACTCGTCAGACAAATTCAAGAAACGGCATGAGACTCGGTTGTTTACGACCAAATTACAAACCAGCTTCATGGCCGCGGTGTAATCTGTCTTTCAACCTGACCCTAACCTTAACCCTTCGGAGGTAGATGCCAACTCAAGTGTTGAGGCTTGGGCCGTATGCCAGTTTCGTTGGGTAATTAGGGTCGTAGAAATGCTGTCCTAGAAATGTGTTCCTAGAACTGCATTCCTGAACCTGCAGCTTCCTCTGTTGCAGTAACATAGCTGCTACTCTATCCAGGTGCAACCCCTTCGTCTAAACCAAACAAAGTATTTCCAGTAGGTGAGAACATGTCTGACACGGACAATCTCCTGTCGTGTGCTAAATGTAAGAAATGGAAACTTCAGACAATGTTTGGACCTGATTTGTCGGACATTGTCTGTAATTCACATAAGAAAATGGCTCTAAAAATATCTGAACCTATTCTTCAATCTTTAATGTGTACAGGCCTCAGACGGACACCCCCGATCCTCCCACCTGGACCAAACCACCTGTTCTTCCTCCGTCCTCCACCTCTGTCAGCAGGAGCAACTCCTCAGCCAGACCTCCTTCTGCCAAAAGGTCTGCACAGAAAAGTCATTCGTCAAATCATCTCAAATTAAATTGTGAAGTTTTTCAAACATACTTGACTTTTCATCCAATTAATTAATTATCTCACACACACACAACCACACACACACACACACACACACACACACACACACTTTTCCTTTCTTATGTTTTTACTTCAATTCGTACTGATAAAACCGTTCAAACAGCTTGTATACAGCGATAATAACCAGATTTTTGCATGTGGTTTGGTTTTACAGGTTTGATGGAAAGAGAGAGGTAAGTTTCTGCTCTGACAGAGTTTTATTGTGATGGTGAATTTGTCTAGAATGAGCTCTCATCCTTTTCTTCATTTATTTTCTCTCATCAGCAAATACCAGATGAAGGTGAGATTTCTTTTTCTGCTTTTTTATTGTTCATTTCATAAACAAAGTATATTCCAAAATATCAGAGTGATTCTTTAAATTCTTCTCTATCTTTCAGTTCCTAAACACAACACCTTCCCCCTCCACAATAAAGGTCACCTCCCCCGCATTGGACTCCCCGGTCCCAGGTATGCTGCACACCACACTGTAATTGCGCTTTGTGAGAACACAAACATCCTAAACTGGGGCCATATTCACAAAATATCTTAAGGCTAAAAGTAGCTCCTAACTTGCTGTATTAGGAGTAACTCTTTAAAAAAAAATGGGCATGTCAGTCCTAATTTTAGGACTCCTCTGTTTTCGGTGTTCAGTGTTTTAGCTCTAAAACCGGCCATTAAATCTGTCAAAGGTTAGAATTAGGCCTACTGTAGTCAACAGGACTCCTATACTGTAAGTCACTAAGAGCAAATCACATACAATCCTAAACTTACTTTGAATTTTCTTATAATAATTTACTTACTTTCATGCACAAGTAAGGCAAGAAATAAAAGCTGTTCTTGAGTCCAGTTTGGTTTTTGTTTGCACCTCTAACTATCAGCCAAGGTTATTGTGGTCTGATAATTATGAGGCTTCTTATGCTACCTACACTTGATCTGCGGTAAAACTGGTCTGTGCTGGCTGTGCCATTGTTTTCCTATGGTGAGGGCGGTGGATACAACTCGAAGAAAGCGCTACCCTTGGCATCGCACACCGCTTGGAATTGCCGCCGAGCGCTGCGCTTATAGTTCAAATTACTTAAACTTTGACCTCGTTGATTTGACCTTTTAAGGTGCAACCAATTCCAGAAGCAATGATGACTTTTACCTGCGCTGCACTTTGCCTCTCTGCTCTGCGCCCTACCTCCCAGTTTTACCATGGATCATGTGTAGGTGACTTTTCATGGATGCTTACAAGTTCTCTCAATTCCTTCAAAGCCTCCACAGGGTAACTTTTAGTCTATTTCTGTCATGTATGATGCATAATCTGTTACCTTTGTTTGTGTTTGAGCAGTCTGCCTCCCAGTGTTCCCTCTACAGGCTCTCTGCCTCACAAACTGCAGTCTGGTAAGAAGACAACAACACAAACACAAACATTAAAGGAAAAGTTTGACATTTTGGGAAATTGTCTGCTTATTCTCTTTCTTGCTGAGAGTAAAGCCCCTTTCAAACGGCATTAACATTGCCTTGTTCAAGAGCTGAATGAGAGGCAAAACTCTCACAACTGTATTCATAACTCAGTAAAATGTGAACACACAGACATGAAACACATATTGATATAATTCAGTGTGACTTTCACTTCCCGAGGATATCATCATCTCTGATGTCCATCTAGAATGAATGTATTGGAAATCATATGAAAAAAAGCTGCAAAACCTGCCTGAGAATAGTAATTTTTTTTACATTTTCTTCCATTTTAGAGTAACCCTGTGATAGTTGTCTGTACATCCATAGGTATGTTGCAAACAGGAGCTGCTGATAGATCATTCAGGACACTGTTAATGGACACACTTTGACTAAATGTATGTCGTCTTATTGCCTCCCAAATAGGCCTAATCATATACAGCTTCGATGCGCTGTGTGGTGTGTTTTTTTCTGTTAATGTAAAACCAAACAACATTGCTTTTTGTTGTTAATGTGATATTAAAACACCATAAAACTCCTCACCCAGTCTTGTGCCAGCCCTGTGGAAACACTAGAGGGTGCTCTGTCACCTACAGACTCTGTAGCTGCTTCATCCGGCAGCAGGAATATTACTATCAATAAGTTGTGTGTGTGTGTGTGTGTGTGTGTGTGTGCGTGTGTGCGTGTGTGCAGCGATTGCCGAACAAAGAGGCAGCTTCGTAGGACCAGACAGACAGTCATTTCATCCTTCTCCAGCCACAACAGGACACACACAGGTAACAAAACACACTCATACACACACTTACACGTTTGTCTGTCTCTACATGTGAGGACCCTCATTGGCATTCCCTAGCTCCTAATTCTAACCTTAAAATCAATTCTTAACATTCAAACGGTTTTGACATATCAGTCAATCAATCAAATTTTATATGTATAGCACCTTTCATACAGGTTAGCTTCACAGATGGCTGACAATAATAAGACTGAACAAGTGTTGACTGTAAAAACAACAAAAAAGACAAAAAGAATTTGAGACCAATGCACGCAAGATAAAAAAAAAAAAAGGATTTAACAGTAATAGTAGTAAAACAGAGTGAAATATAACTACATTAAAGAACTACATACAATAGATTAAAAAGACAAAACAACTTGTGAACAAATGATGGGAATAAAGCACAATAAGATATAAGCTAATAATAATAAAATAAAATCTAAAAAGCTAAATAAAAGCTAAACTAAAACTGGATCAAATACATTATAAAGACAAAACAAAGACAAATGAAATTGATAAGAGGGACAAATATACAATATTAATAATAATACATAAAAACATTTTACAGCATAAATACAATTAAGTATGTTAATAATATAATGTAAATAATGTCGATAAACCATTCTTAATCAGTAGTGATTACAATTGATCACAATGCAGAAATGTCCTCACTACGATGGTTTAAAACTGTTGGTCCTCACAAAGATAGCAATACAAGAAGTTTTTACTACATTTCTGAGCTTCAGGGACACCAAATCCATCAAACACACTTTTATTTCCTTACCTAACTTACTGTAATGGTCTCCTAACTGGCATAAATCAGAAAATGATTCATAGACTCCAAATGATACAGAACAATGCAGCTGAAGTACTAACAAACCAAGAAAAGAGATCAAATTACCTCTGTCTTAATATCTAAATTAGAGAGTCAATTTTAAAATTTTACTCATTACCTTAAAAGCCTGTCATAGCCCCAGACTCTGAATGACTATGTTCCTATAAACCTGCACACAGTTTGAGGTCCCTGTTAGCTGTTAATGGTGTATAGCTAAAGGTGTTTTTCAGTGTGAACAGCAGGTGGTGCTGTCATCTTTGTGTTTGTTGCTCTGTAAATATAATGTTTTTATATATATTTTGTGTAGGAGCTGGACCCTCGCTGGTATGTGGGTAAAGTGACCAGAGGTCAGGCAGAGGGATGTCTAAAACAAGTCAGAAAGGTAACAAAAAGTAAAATAAAAGTAGCCTACAGAACATTTTATGTATTCCTTTAAAAAAAATTATCTTTGAAGGTATTTTTTTAGTTACTTTGCATGCAATGTTTTGATGGAGAGAATTTGACTAAATGTAAACAAATAGGCCTATAGGCTCAAAAAATATGGGTAGTAGTTTAACATCAGTTTTTCTGTGATGTCCACCCCATGTATTATTCTGTGACTGTGTTGAGGACGGGACATACCTGGTCAGGGACAGCACCCGGCAGCTGGCCAATCAGCCCTTCACCCTGATGGTCTTCTATCAGGATAAAGTCTACAACATCCAGATCAGACAGCAGAACCAGAGGTTCCAGCTTGGAACTGGACTCAAATCCCAGGAGGTAAACATGAAGTTACTGACCAGAGGCCTTCAGAAGAAGTAAAGTTATCTAAGGGGCTAAACCTGTTTGTGTAATGTAACTGTATTGACTTTGTATTTGAAATGAAAATGTGAGCGTTGTCCCATTCACTTAAATTGACCATTCATTAAACTTACAACAAGCCCAAAGTTAGCATTTCTAACTACTTTCATTTGTGTGGTTACATAATGAAAAAAACACTTACACTATGAGGGAGTTGGTGTTGGGTGCTATCAGAGTTGAGGCTAATGTTAGCATATCTGTCCTGATCTGGATTTGGGGAAGTTTACACTCCAGCTTAGTCCTTGTCCTCAGTGTATTTTGTCTTGTAACGTTAAAGTGAAACAAACTGTCCAGCAGAGAGTCTGTCGGTATGTAAATATGCTGGGAGGAAGAGAATTTGTGGATGTAGTTATCGTTTGATACATCGATAGTTTTGACACAGCCAGAAGTGTCTTTAGCAGCCCTTAGTTGACATTAGAGAAAGTGCAGCTGAAAAAAGCTCAGGAAAACTTTAATCGTGTGTGTGTGTGTGTGTGTGTGTGTGTGTGTGTGTGTGTGTGTGTGTGTGTGTGTGCGCAGTCTTTCCCGTCAGTGAGTGGCATCATCGGCCATTACTCCCAGTCTCCTCTGCTCCTCATCGATGCAAAAAACCGCAGCTCCAGCCAGCAAAACCAGTGTCTGCTCTCTGACCCGGCTGGATACCACATGACCGGAGAGACGTGGTCCTGACCAGATAAACTGGATCACACCAGATCACAAAACTAAACCAAAGGGAATTAAGATTAATGTCCACCTAAAACGCCATTGAGGTGTGGTACTCGCCGATACCCGATCCAGCATTTTAGGCAGTATCTGTGGGATTTCCGATACTGGTATCGATATGGGAACAACTCCATAAACATGCTCAGGTTTTTATCTGTTACAATGAGTAAAAATGATTTTGCACATGTTGCTTCGTGTGTTTATTTTTGACCATTGACAAACTAGAGTTTCTAGCTTTATGTCAGCGCTCAGTTTTGAGTTTAAAGTGTTTAAACCTTTAAACTTAAAAGCTCTAAAACATTTCTAAGAGGTTTTAGATTGTTTTGTCTGTTTGATGCCACTTCCAGTACAATATATTGAATCAATGCTATATTTCTATAGCATTTAGTTAAAGTATATTTCAAATTTAAACTATGCATGTTGATTGCAAAACTTGTCCTTCTATCTTCAGCTAAGCAAAGAAAATCCCACGTTTCATGATTGTATTTTCCATTCTTTTTGTTAAACAATGCAGATGAAACCTCACAAGCCTCCTATGTTCATACTTTGTGCATTCATTTTGTGACATTTTTATTTCATTGTTAATATATCAGATGTAAATGTTTTTTTCTCTCAGGTGTTTAATTAAAACATCATGAAAACATTAGCATCTTTATTGTTTCTCTAAAGGAGAAGAATATAAATATTTAAAATTGTAAACAGCATGTGTTCTGAATGTCCCTGCCACTATGAGCAGTTTGTAGCCACATTAGCTAATCAGGTAACAAGAAACAGACCATGTTTACGCTTAGTTTCTGGGTCTTGTTCAATTGTGTTTGTCTGTTCTGTATATTTAAAAAATATAAAAAAAAAAAACAAGGAAGATCTTAAAAAGAAAAAAATGTTTCCGGGATACAAACACAAGTGGAGAACCGAGACACATCGCCGACCACACCTGTGTCTATCATGCGTCTCCAGATGACCTCTTGTGTTCAGATTTCGTTACTGCCTACGTAACTTCCACTGGAAGGTCAAAGGGCACAGTTATTATGTCCACACTCTCGCCAGAGTTTTGGGTTTGGTGCTCTTATACTTTGTCACCTTGCTTCCTCATGGGTTGTTAGGAGCTGCTCAACAAACAACCTATAAGGGTCGTTTTCTGCGTGAGGATGGTCTGGAAAGTTGCTGTGAACCAACTTGAGACTGGTGAAAATGACTCGACGAAAAACAAGCTGTCTGTTTCCTTTTCAAAGCCATTATTGAGGCTGAACACACCACGTTAATTATTACTGTTAAAACAGTGAGGGTTAGTATGATTTGTACTAGTAACAGCATCAGAGGTTTTAAGGGATTTATTCACATGTTGAGTAATTGAGGCTGTAGTAATTCAGGAATTTGTGGAGCCAACTGTTGATGCTGTATGTTGTTATTTAAAGGTCATTAATGTGAAACAAATATTTTCCCTTTGCCGATTACCTTAAATTGCACTATATTTGACAGTTAAAGGTTATCTCTTACTTTTTTTCCATGAGCCCCTGCACCCCCCTCCCTCCCTCTCTCTCTCTCTCTCTCTCTCTCTCTCTCTCTCTCTGTATAATCCCAGTCAATTATAGTTCAGACTGTGTGTGTTGTTTTGTCTGTGTCGTCTTCGAAGGCACCGCAGGGCGAAGATTACTGCTGCCACCGCCAACTGTCATCACGCACCAACACGCACACACACACAGGTGTGAATTATTAATCTCGTTGGCAGTGAACAGATAAGACGACTGTCTGCTTCAGTCCAGACACACTGAGACACTCTGCTGTCAGTGACTTGGATTTATGATGGTTTTGACTGATGATGTTGTGAGGGCAGGTGATGTAAAATAACCACCACTACAGACAGAAACCCAGGCTTCAGAAAGGTTCTGATAACTTTATAAACTAGTTAACTAGAAAATATTCCAACTATAGTGTACTCAAACTGATATATATTTTCTTTTACTGGCTAAAAGAAAAGTTGCTGCCCCGCAGTATATTACTCTATTCAAAGCCACCAGACAAAACCAGTCATTTGCTGCTTTTCCATTGCCTTGATCAGTTAGTTAGTTTGTGTTACTGTGTGACTTTCGGGTTAGATCTAACGTGGCGTCCACAACAGTACGATGCTTAATGACCCAAGTCTTAGTTACTGTAGGTAATACATTGAGCATAAGGATATAGCAATGTCATTATACAGAAGGTCACATGGGGAAAAAGTTTTTAGAAGGGCGTTGGAAAACAGCATTTTGATGCTAAAACATACATACTTCGACCAACCTGGATTTGAATACATAAGGAACCTGACAAAATAAAAAAAAATAATGATGTACTCATCCTTCCTACATCTCAGAGGGAAATATAGTACTTTTTAAAAAGCAGTAAAAGGAGGCTACTAAAATAAAAATAAAGTTTGTTTTATAATAAAACAAACTTTATTTAATATGGCACATTTCAAAACACAGTTACAAAGTGCTTTACAATAAAAAGAATACATTTAAAACAAAGTTGTTGTTTTTTTAATTAGTGACTCTAATCTATGTTTTATGGGATCTTTATAAAGATTTGTTGAAACCAAACCAGCAGATGACTTGACCTGTTAAGCTTTGTTGTGGGGATTTATTCCAAACTTCAGAACATGGAAAAATAAACATTCAAAGTTAGACTGAAATGTTTACATTAAAGTACAATGTTACCGTTTGATTAGGATTAAATTGCTCCTGTGAATGCTGACATGCTGATGGTGTGTTTGGGGTTTTAAGAACAATAGCTTGGGCGACACCTCAAACAGCAGCTGATGGTCTGTCAGTCTGCAGTTTCTTTTAAATTAGATTCAGGCACTTCTAAAGGAATCTGAACACCCTGAATCAGCAGATTTAAAATAAATAGACAATTTTATTTCGTGAAGTAAGATAGACTCTTGTTTTAGTTGAGCCATTATTGACTGCTTCAATAAGATGGGGCAAAATAAATATAAAACTAAAGGGTAAAGGACACTTTTTGGTAGATGTTCAAGAAAACCCCATACATTCTGAAGACTCCTTTAAGTGTTACCTTTAGAACTTGTGCTATATTTTTCTATAAAGCAAATATGTTGCCAAGTAAAAATATACTTTAGGAGCTTTGGACTTTCAAACACATGAAAAAGCCCTACCTCACTCTGATGACACATTCAAGTAAAAGTATGGTTAAAAATGACACCAGACAGCTTAATTGAAGGACAATTTGCATGTTTGTTCGTTTTTAAAAGGCTGAATACATTTATCAATTCAGTCATTAGTTCATTAAATGAATATAACCTCACTAACTGTGTGATATGATGGCTATAACAATATATATCAATGATGGCTAATGCTGGACTATTGTGGCTGACATGGACTCACTGCATCCTCTATAATATGTTTTAAGTGACAAAAACACAAAGGAATGTCTGTTATATGACAGAGCAGTGGCACACAATAGCATAGTAACTTTAGATGTTTTTTCCCACAACATGCTGGTTTCACTTTACCATTTCAGCTTAATTCTTTGTCTAATTTTACCTGATGCATTCAGGTAAAATGAGATAGTCACTCAAAACCCTTTCCCATAAAAAGTATATATGTATAAGTGTATAGTGATAACATTTTAATTATTATATTTGTCTTATTTGAGATTTTAATCCTAGTTATTTCTGATCAATCAAAATGATTGTGTTATGTAAAGGACATTTGTAGCAACAATGCAATAACATGTTTGCTGTTTGGCTGCCAATACTTAAAGAGGCAAGATGTAAAACCTTAACTGACTGACTATATACAAATATTTGTGTGTATATTACATTTTTTACAATAAATACTTTCTTTTAGTGGTTTGAATTTATTTTCTTGAATGCATCAGTTCCTAAATCTACAACAATAGAAACAACTTAGTCACACATCAGAGATAATGATATCCTTGGGAAGTGTAAGTCCCACTGAATGATATATGTGTTTCATGTCTCCACCTGTGATATTAACCCTGTCTGAATGGGGCTCAAGAATATATTAATCATTAGGATGTTGCTTGTATGTCAAATAAATACATGTTTGTTCTGTGCAACACTTTCATATTGTGTCTGTGATGGAGGCTGCAGCCTGTAGGAGGCTCTAACAGGAGTTTAGACTGTCACTGTTTGTTTTATCTTTAGTGTTTATTAGAATCAGTGACTTTCGCCAGACAAGACGCTGTAACGTCTAAAACTGTAAAAAGAGCCTCAATCACTCATTTGTCAAGCTCTGTGTGTGTGTGTGTGTGTGTGTGTGTGTGTGTGTGTGTGTGTGACATACCTCAGCATTAAATCCTCAGGCTCTTATCTGCCTGAGGGAAGGCATTCAACCTGTTCTTATTCAAATCAACCCCCACCACACACACACACTTATGGATGTGACTCACTTACGCATGTGAATCCGTGCGTGTGTATTAGAGATAGCACAGTAGCCAATCAGCTCGTCCGTGGGCGTTGCAGCAGAGTATAAGTTCCTCAGGTGAGCAGCAGCAGGTGGACAGGTGCAAGAGGACGACATCGGCTGTGTGTGTGGCTTCTACAAACACACATTTTTATATAATCACACATTGAGCTGAGCAGAAGAGGACGTTGCCACAGACAGATGTCTATGTAGAGAGACAGGAAAGTGAAGAAAGAAAGACAGGAAGAAAAAGACTTTCCAGAATGACGTCCTTTGTCACAGAGAAAGATCCATCTGCCCTCCTGTGTGGACGCGCTCTCCCCCACCAGGAGCTTCCTTCTCTGGGCCTCGATCCGTCTGATTTCAGTCTGTACAGCCCTCCTGCTCCTCCTGAGGCAAGCCTGTCTGCAACAACGTGGCTCCCAACTTCTAACAACCACAGCGACCCTTACCTCTGCTTCAAAGGCCCAGAGCCAGGCCCCATCTCTGGGGCCACAGGACTCCCTCCAGGCTTCTTCCCTTATCTCTACAGCCTCCAGAGGCCCCTGTTCCACAGCAGCCCCTGGTTCTCCTTGTCCACCCCGGAAGACATGCTGCGCCTGGTCCGCCCGCCTTACTCCTACTCTGCCCTCATCGCCATGGCAATACAGAGCGCACCTGAGCAGAGGCTGACACTCAGTCAAATCTACCAGTACGTCTCAGACAACTTCCCCTTCTATAGCCACAACAAGGCCGGCTGGCAGAACTCCATCCGCCACAACCTGTCACTCAATGACTGTTTCCAGAAGGTTCCCCGCAACGAGAGTGACCCAGGTGAGCTTTAAATCCCACTTTATCCTTTTTACCACAAAGCTTTTGATTTCAGTTCATTTAAAAAAAAAAAAAATCCTTTTACATTACATTAAGGTCAAGTCAAATATTGTTTTATGGTGTTTTTAACAAACAAATAAAATTATGCCAAAACAAACTCCACAAAGTTTTTCCATAAAAACAATATGTCTGACACTGGTAAAAAACCAGCTGGTTCTTTTGTTCTTTGAGGTCATAGTTAGATTTTGAATAAAAAGTGAAAAAAGCAATAGAGGAGCTCAGGGCTTTGTGAAAAGATAAATAAAACTCCAGTTATAATAGTCCTGCCTTTAAAAAAGAATATTAAAAAAATAAAGTGTTTTTTAAAGGGACAAACATAGAATCTGATGTTAAAGCCACCGCTAGGCGGTTTGTTTCTGGACATTTAAACCTCCTGAAATGTGTTTTTCTTTCATGTACTCACAGAAAAGAGAAGAGAAATACTTGCTGCTATTTTTTTAACCTCCCTCTTCCTCTTTCCTCCTCTCGTCCTCTCTGCAGGTAAAGGAAACTACTGGATTCTGGACCCAAACTGTGAGAAGATGTTCGACAATGGAAACTTTTGCCGCAAGAGGAAGAGGACGAGTAAGAAAGATAACGTGACCACTGGAAGGAAAACTTCCTCCTCCTCATCCTCGGACTCCGGCTTGTCAGAGCCCAGCCCTAAAATTCCCAGCATACACCGCAGTGGCGGCAGCACTGAGCTCCCTGCACTCTCAGACACTCCCCCCGGCCTCAGCAGCTTCCTGTGTCCCCTCCAGGATTCCCTTCTCCCTCCTCTCCCTCCTCTTCCTTCTAACGTCAGCTCCCCTGAGCTGTACATGCAGGTACCGGACCATGCTTCACCCCCTCCTCCTTCTCAGGGATATGCCTCTTCTTACTCGCCCAGCGCCGTGGAGCCGCAGTGGGATGCCTGCAGCTCCTCTCCTCCCCTCTACTCCTCCCTTCATCACTCCTTACCTCCTCCTTCTCCCCTCCCGTCTTCCCAGTTGAGTCCCCCACACTTCTCCTACCTCGCCGACCACCAGGCCGGGTCGCCTCCTCTCTACGTCGACCTGCAGACGGCGTCTTGTCTTCTGACAGACTTCCAGGAGGCCCAGCAGCTGCTGCAGCTTCAGTGTGGGCCTCTCTCCTCTGGGGGCTTCGCTGATAATCTGCCCCTCGACTCTCTTGTTCTCCAGCAGTGACACAAACTGATAGTGATACTTCCAGAAAACGTCTTGTGTTTACACTGAGAACTGATGTGAATCTGATGTTGAATTTTAAACTTTGTAAAGTATTTTTTAAAATGTGTAAAATGTCTCCAGGTGGATGTTCAAACCAGCCAGAATGCACTACGCTAGCTGTAAAAAGTTTGGGAACGTTTGTATTTATAATTTTTTTGGTGGGTGAATGTTTTTTATAGTGTGAATATCAGTTTGTGTTTGTAATAAAAACAAAACAAAAAAAAAACTACAAAAATACAACGATTTTGAATGGTCTGGATGAAAAAAGCTTAGAGTTTAGTTTATTTAGTAACAAAACGAAATATAAACCAATCACTAAGACATCATCGTCCGATATTATTTATTAAAAGTAAAAAGACAACATAAACGAGGAAGTAGTTGATTGTTTTTACAACCAATCAATGTTTTAAAATTACAAATTAAGAAGTAAAATAATAAAAAAATAAGTAGGCTAAATAAACAAAGAAACCAAAGAAACACTATGTAAAAAAATTATGTAAATACAAAAAAATTATGTAAATAGCAATAAACTAGCAATACATGAACTGTGGCACTTCCTTTTCTAACAATAAAGTATAAAATCAAACAGGCTGCTATTTTAACAGTTAATGTAACTCCTTCTGTCCCAGAATGAGACGCTAACAGGATAGGGTGACCAGATTTCCCGGAACTAAAACCGGGACACTTTGCGCATGACCGTAGTCACGCACACGCTCGTGCACGCACACGCTTTTTAACGTGAACATGAGCCAGCCCAGGTCATATTTTTCAGAGAAAATTGAGTCCTGCTTCCATATGAATTGTCTTTTCAGGAAACCGTGACCTGTAGTAAGTAGCAGTGAGTGATTGGGAAGTAGCCTACTACAGAAATCAGAATGAGAGAATTAGATTTTTATTTCATATTTTCCAGAAATAATAATAACTGAACTGTACGTATTGGGAAGTAATGCAATCATCATGAAAACGAATTATTAGTGAATATGTTTTCAAAGTGTTGCATCCCTACTGTCATTGCCGATCTACCAAAACGGTAATTTGTCGACGGTCCCCTACACAGAACCTAGCAGATTAAGTGCTATGAGGCTTTATGCTGGATACAAATCTCTAGCAATAATAATTGTAGTTGTTTAATCTTGATACTCTGTAATATTGTCAACTTTCTTTGACCCTGATCACGTCACTGACCTGAATTGCGTTGTTGATCTCGACGCAGGGGAAGTTAAAATTGAATATTAACTGAATATCAAACGTCCAGCCAACTTCACAGCGCTTAAAAAGCGGCAGATAACATGAGGCATTGCAACAATTCTTACAAATATACATTGTAACGTTGGCTGCACAGATTATGCAGACGCAGACCGCTATGATTGACTGACACACACACACACACACACACACACATTTTAAAATCATATGCTGGATGCTTTATTAGTCTTTCTACATGGGTTTAGTTAATGATCGGGCTATAATAAGACCACGTCGGCTATGTAATCACTGACAACCGGGAAAATTTCATAGCGGTTGGTGTAAACCGGGACATTTTAGCGTCCCGAGAGGCTTTTGTCGGGACTCGGGACAAGCAACTCAAAATCAGGACTGTCGCGGTCACCCTATAACAGGATCTTCTGTATAAGAAATCAGCTGTAAGCCTTTGTGGCTAACATCGCTGTTAGCTTTTCACAGATCACTGTTAGCTTCTCCAACATCACTGTTAGCTTCTTACACATCAATGTTAGCTTCTCACACATCACTGTTGGCATCTCCAACCGGCTAACATTACTGTTAGCTTCTTCAACAGGCTAACATCACTGTAAACTTCATCACTGAAAATGAGGGACATTCTGCAGATCTTCCGGCGGCACCAGAGCAATCCCCTAAATGAATTGTCGTCGATATAGTGCCCAGGTCAGACCCTCTGTGTTGTGGACACCAAGTTATGTTACTTGAAGTGAACCCTCTCTACGGAGGACCCATTGATGTTAAGGGGGGTGTAATTACTTCCCTGCTTCTTCCCAAAGTCCACTATCATCTCTTTAATCTTGCTGACATTCATGAGTAGGTTGTTGTCCTGACACCAGCAGATCCTTTACTTTAAGGTAGGCCTTTTTGTTGTCTGTGATCAGGCTCACCACAGCTGTGTAATTAGCAAACATGTTGATAGTGTTGGAATTGAAAGTGGCTACAGTCATGTGTGTACAGCGAGTACAGCAGGGGACTCAAAACACAGCCCTGGGGTGCTCCGATCTTAAGGATGAGGGTGGAAGAGGTGTGTCTGCCCACCCTCACCACATGGGGTCTGCCTGTCAGAAAAAAACAAGGTGGAGGCCGGTAAAAAAAACGCAGCCAGTACAGTAAAGAATACAGTAAAGATGGCCTACAGTAAAAAAAAGAAACTCAGTTGAGTAGCCTATGGTAAAGAAACGCAGTGGAGTACATTACAGAAATGTAGTGGAGTACGGTAAAGAATTGCAGTACAGTACAGAAGAACAGTGAAGTACAGTCCTCTATTTCCCACAAAGATCCACCGGGTGAAGGATGATGACATCAGCACCTTCAAACAAACAACAAAACTAACAAACAGACAAACAGTCCTACTGTGGTTTGAGAATCTGCTGAGTCCTGCGATCCACAAGGAGGAAATCCCGACCTGTTTTCTGTCTGTTTGACTTTGCTTCAGTGACTCAGCAGTTTTGTGTGCAGGACGAGTCGACAGCAGAGATGATGAAGTAGATAACAGCTCTGAGTGTTACAGTCAGCAATTCCCACGTAACAACTGACCGAAGAGCAGTACTTAAATTTCCCACAGACAGTGAATTTAATTTAATGTCAGAAAGAAGTGGAAAAACAACCTGAGATCTCAAGGTACAACAGATATAACAAATTAAGAATTTTTCTTCAATTAACGTTAAAGAAAATGCCACTTACTCACTTGCTTTGGAGCTTATGACCATATCACACTGTCTTCATCAGAGGATAAATGGCCCTTGAGTTGAGATTGTTATGTTGTGTTCTTCAAGTAATAAACTAAATATACTTCAAGTAAATATAGCCCTCATGCAGAATGGCCCTTTTAAGAGTGTTATATTGTAGGTTAAACTGTTCAGTTACGGAAAGTAACTAAGTACATTTACTCAAGTACTGTACTAAGTTTAAGAATGTCTCCGAAGGATAATTCACAAACTACCCAGCAGTATATAAAGTAATTAAAATGAGCTCCACCAGCTGTGACATTACAATTTTACACTAACAGTGAGAGAGAAAGGAGTCTAAAGAGATCAAAACTCCATCAACACTTGCAGTATAATATAATAGATTTTCTCGATCGATAAGGCTTAGCTGGTAACCACTTGATCTTCATCCTCACCCTCTCAGCACAGCAGAGGTGTTAACCCATTTTTTATTGGTTTCACACATTTTTCACACCTTTTTTCAAAAGAAGTTTACACAGCTCTCATAGAAAGACCCAAAACTCTATTGGAGTAACTGTGTTAAACAAAAGAAACATCTATTCACAGCTGATAAAAATGACTTGCATAGTTATGAATCTCCAATGCACCTGTGTGAAACTCCTGTGCACAGCTCAGCTCAGCAATCAGTCCTAGATTTGATTTGTATATGCGACAGGAAGACGTTTGTTAAATAAGTAAGTTTGTGGTGTCTTGTAATCCCATGTGGGATGGGCCAAAATGTTTGGCATGACACAGAAGTAAAATATAACTAACTAACCTAGACTAGGTCAAGAAAAATGACATGGAAAAATCTGATGCAGTACAATACATATTTTTTGTTTATGAGTATTTATGAGTTTGGGTGAAATTCTTTGTTGATTCTTTGGTAAGGAAAGAAAGCTGTACAAAAGCTGTACCATAATGAATGTCTAAATGTATCTAGTCGATGTGCTTACTGCATCTTGCCAACAACAGTTCATGGCCACGGAAAGACCTGCACACAAGAATAAAATTATTGAAGAAAACTTTCTCCCTTGTCTCCCTTTTTATTTATTTATTTTTTGTACAGTATTTCAACAGGGCATAAAGGATGTCTGCACACCGCTTGGCTCCAGTTACGATTTAAAGGCCTTGTTTCAATCTGCAAGATCTTCCTCAGGCAAAAATAATAGACAAAACAGGGATTTCTTGTAAAGGCAGTAGACCTAATCAACTCAAATCACTATCACAGGCTAGTCAGCAAACAGCAAGGAAAAACAGACACCACAAGAAAGAAACTTCAACAGGGAATCTAAAAAAGTGTAAAAAAAGGTGCAGAGTGCAGCGTTTGTTATCTCTAGTAAAATCATCTTTGGAGGAAATACTACAATTCATGCTGTGATATGCTTGCCTGCATGTTTTGGGGACATACTATATAACTAAAGTATCAATAAATGGCACAGGCATATAGCACAGATTAAGGTTGAAACGGTTAATATTGATAGCTGTATTTTGTTGTCCATTGTTTAATGATTGATTGAAAGAAATATTAATTTAATATTAATTTAATAATTAAGCGTCTGTCTGCATGTTACAACAGGCTTGTGGGCAACATATGGAGCGCGGACATATGAGCCCTACAACCCAGACCAGTGTTGGTACTGCAAGGACTTTGGACATTGGGTACATAACTGCTCGAAGAAAAAGCAAAAAAAAAACCACCTCAGACGGAGAACAACACGTCCCTCTGATTGAGTCCACTGATGCGGTAGGCTACTGCAACCACACACACACTCGCTTCATGCAATGAAGAAATGCTTTGCACTGATACACTTTTTTTTTTGCTATTAGGGACAACTGATAGGTTAGAAAGTTCTGAAAAAGAATCTAAAAAGTTAAACCAACTTATAGTATGTTATCTTCTGAAGGCCATACAAGAAAATGCCTACCATTGAGTGTAAAGTTAACTCACTTATTTAGTTGACTCTTGTGCTACAAACTTGATTATTAGAGCTAAAGATTTGACACCGAAGCTTAGTGGTCATTCTATTTGGTCAATTGGGGCTACAGGTCAAGCAGTAAAAGAACATTTCTCTGTTCCTTTCTCATGTACATGGGAAACTGAAGACAGTTCAGTCTTTTTTGGTGTGTGATTTATGTCCACTTATTTTGCTTGGTCGTGATTTAATGTGCACTTTTAACATTGTTTTAACCTCAACACCTGACGGATTGAGAATTTCTTGTAATGATGCATCTGATATACCCACATTTGTTAATTACAGTATGGCTAAAATGTCCTCACTGAGGCGGCGTCTGTAATCAGCCCTGCCTCTGACTGAAACCTGACAACTTGCATTGCACAGCTCATGTTACTACAGGGCCTGATGAAGAATGCTCAAAACGGTTCTTCAGCGACATAAATGACAGTTTGACAACCTCACATGTGATTTGGACTGATACTGACTGTGTTGTAGCTGCATGCTTGACTGACAACCAATATCGTTTTTTTAGTGCCAAACTCCTTGTGTGTTTTTTCTACATCTCTCAAGGTTTGAGCACCTGCTCTTTTCTCCTTCGGGAGAATTCTTTTTTAAATTAACAGAATAGCAGCTTTTTCAGTTTAATGTTAACGATTAGGATTTTTACTTGAGCCTGTCACCTAAAATGTCTGTGCACGTTCCTGATGTCACTGTAAAACCTTTTTGCCACAGAAGGCTATGAAAAACTCCAGTTGGTTCAACAGGAAGGTTTTTTTTTTCTGGGTCATGTGATCACAGTTGATGGTAAATCCATCTCACCCAAACATATAAGTAACTAAGTGGAACTTTCCCAAAAATATAATTTAGAAAAATGATTGTCCTACTGGGAATATGCGCCTATTACATATGTTTATTTCTATTTATGCAATTATGGAAGCTCCATTGAGCTCCCTGATCCATGGTAAGGGTCTCAGTTTACATCAAACCAAACAAAACTCTTGGATGCCTGAAGCTGATGAAGCGTTCGTGAATATGAAAGTGGCTTTGCAGTCTACCCCGACACTGGGACTGCCAGATCCCTAAAAAACAGTTTATGCAGACCGTTGACAAGCACAAGAGCTGCGTGACCTCTGTGTTGCTACAACACCACGGCGACAAACTCCGTCCGGTTGCAAATTTCTCTGCTATACTCGATTCATTATCCTCGCTGAGGAAGCATTACATACGTCCTGTTCCACATCCTGTGTCACATCCTGTTCCAAATCCTGAGATGCACTGTTCTTAAGCCTGATTTCATTTTGTGACATTTCTTCTCCCAGAGACTCTAGCACTGGCCTGAACCGTGTGGGCTTCTCTGTTGTACCTGATTCTGATGCTATCTGATTTGGAGCTCTGCCATCTCATCTCTCAGCACAAGCAGTAGAGCTCATGTGTAAAAAAGGGGGTGCGAATAGACACTGAAAAACAATTGAGGGAAAAACAGTTGCTTCATAATAATGATAAAATGATTTTTTATTTTTGATAGAGAATACTGTCAGGCATGTGTCATGTCAAAACAGACAGCTAGTGTAGTAGCCAAAGCCCTACTCACTGAAATAATTCCAAAATGGAGAATTCCAACCAAAATCTCAAGTATAGTGGTTTGCATTCAAAATGCAACATGCCTACCCTTGACAAAAGCTCTGCCTATTGTACTGAGGGTTATGAAAATGCGCACGCGCAAGCCACTTAACCTGTCACCCTTTGAGATTTTGTTTACAGCACCTCCACACATTGGACTTGGGTGAGGAGGACACCCACCGAACACACCATTGTGTGAGGACCAACTGGTAATGTATCTCACTGCAAAAAAGGCACCAATTCCTGATGACATCTAACAACCACAACGAGAGCAGCAGAGACACTCAGTGAGGTGAATGGTAACCCCTCACTGTAGACTAGGCTTACAGAGGAGCAAGGCCATAGTGACACACACACACACACACACACACACACACACACACACACACACACACACCCAGAGATAAGAGAAAAACACGAGTTGTGCATGTGGAATTTAGGTTCAGCATTGATTTTGAGGTACAGTCTTTGACATAAATGATATAGAACTTCCAGACAGCAATTAGTATTACTTTGTGTTGCAAACCAAACCCAAAAATATAATAAACAACATATTTTTGTTTAATTTGTCTTAGTTTATTGGTTATATTGAAACCAATACAGGTTGATATGAGATTTCATCCTAAAAGCAGTTCATTTAATATTGTACTCTAGTGAGTTTTTTAGTAAAGCTGCACTAAAGACGTTGTTTGTATTTTCAGTTGCTATATCACAAATTGTTTAAAACTAAATTATTAATTGATATTGATGTTGAAAACATTTTATTTTGGTGATTTCTTTTTCTTTAAAAAAAAAATGATTTATTGAACTTTTTGCAACTTTTTGTTGCTTTTACACAGGTTTTGCTGTGTAACACAGGACAGTGTTAATGGCTAAACCGACTAAACATTATTTATATATGCTGCTTATTGAGTCATGAGTTTTGTCATGCCTCAAATAGGTGTTTAATAAATAAAGTGTTCACATCATTTTGATTTTAAAACTACTCTAAAGAAATTTTGTTTTAATTTTGTTTTGTTTTGATTGACTTGCACTATTTGCAAAAACACAACCCTTAAAACAATCTGAAGCCTAAAAGAGAACAGTTTCCAAAAACCAGTGTTTCCTTTTCAACACATTTGTATGGATTTTATAGTTAAACCTGAAGGAAAGAAATGCTGTTTTATAATTATTGATGTTCACTAAAATGAGTAGAAATTTTTCCAAGTGATAAATATTGGTAAAAAGAACAAATAATGCTTTTTGGAGTTCTGTTTTGTGCCACACAGTGCCTCGTATGTGTCGGTCGGGTCTATCTCACTCCCCCTACCAGCTGCAGGACCGGTGACAAACAACCCAGAAGAACAACAACCAACATCACAGCACCTCAGACCACAGCACAGCTAGACACGATAAAGGTTTGTAGTCTGGCTACAGTTCTGGGCCCAGAGGGAAAGGGATGGGGGACTGGTGCTAGCCGTATGGTTGTGACTTCAGCATCTGGAGATGTACTGTGCAAACCAAAGAGCCAGCAGCAAACCACATGCCCTACCCAAAGCCTTGATGAACATTCTGTGATGAACTGATGACGCCTATCTGGAGGTATGGGACAACGGCCAGCAGGACGGACCGTCCTGATCTGACACATCTGACGCATTGAGAAGTTAAGTAGCACACAGACTCACATTCTGAAAATACACACACTATTAGGAGAAGATAATTAGAAGTACTTATTTTTACTTTTAAGATAAGTATTCAGTTGGTGTGTCTGGATGTTTAAAGTACATTTCACTGTTCGAATTTTAATTGGATTGATGAAAAGTTGATAAAAAATAACTTTGGCTTAGGTAAAGCCTGACATAAACATCAGTAAACTATTTTTGGGTAAATACAGGCATAAATGTTCCATTCAAAGACTTCCTAGAAACCTGGTTTGAAAAGGGGAATACCTTAATTTGTATTTTTCTAGTCTTTTTCAGTTGCTGCATCTTTCCTGGTGACCTGTGGAAGCTGTTTGAGGTTTAGTGCTGAAATGGTTTGAAACCATTATGATTAAAACCATGTATCAATAACTTTAACACGGAGATTATGATTAAAACTAACATCTAAATGAAAATGTTTAATGTTGATGTGAATGCTTAAATGATGTATATTATGAGTAATGTACTGAGACAATGGTATACACATATTCATTTAATATTTACTCATATTTATATGTTTACATGAAAAGTAAGATATAATATAAGTTAAAGATAAATCTTATAAGCAGTAAAAGATAATACTTTTATACTATAAAGATAATAATATATAATATACTAATTTACTTGTGCATATAAAAGGGATAACAATTCAGTCAGGAAAAGCTTAGAGGAAACAAGAGCTTTAGAGAGATAGAGAAGTACACTGGATGACAGTCTAAGAGAGACTGGCTCAGGTTACAAGCAGGCGTTTCCAGCAGGGAGGAGTCTGCCACAAGACCTTCTGTCTCTGAGCTTTCAGCACACAAACATAAAAAACTTTAGGAGAAAGTTTAGAAAAAACAAGAGGTTGCCTTACAAGCCAGTTCATGCTGGTACCAGAGAGCTAAATGTACTTTTGAATTAGGATAATGGGTTTCCTATTGATGGATTGCATATGAGTTACATTTAACAGTTACTTTCACTCAGAAGTTAATTATATTTGTCTTACTTCTTGCCTTTATCTGAGGGATATTTAAATGATAGTTTTTCTATTAATGGAGAAAATATGCTTTTTTCCAAAATGCCAAAAGCTGATGAAAATTGTGAACATACAAAAGAGAAGTGCAAAAAATCGAAAATGCTGTTGATTAGAAGTTGTAAAATAAAGCTGACAAAGACTAAATATATTTTTGTGATTGAAATTTTGAGCTACTGTAACTAGGGAATTTCCCCAGTGTGGGCTAAATAAAATATTTCTTATATCATAAAGGTGATAAACAAACAGTTGATTTTTTGATTTCAAAGACAAATTATGTCATTTGTAGGAATGACTAATTTCTTCAAAAGACAAAAGAGTCAGTAGCAGAGTTTAGTCAAATGCTTACAGATGCTATTGTAATCTGACATATTTGGGTTAAAAAGAATTGAAAAGAATTTTTGTACATAAAACATATGTTTATGACATATAATGTTTTATTGTCATCAAACAAATATATAGGCCTACAAGTCCAGCTGAAATGATTAGTTGCTTAAATCAATTAGTTGATTGACAGAAAACTGCTTTGATCGTTTCCAGTTTTCAAAAAATGTGAGGACTTTTCTATATTGCTTTTTAATACCTTAAGTACATATTTTTATGATACCTTTCTTACTTAGGTAATATCCTTAATGAAATATTGCTGGTAACAGAAAATGTTTACAGTTTGGAATCAGTACTTACTTTGTCCACTAGAACTATCTGTATGAACCTTGTTGAATTGACTAACCCTAATGTAACAACATTTTTGAATCAATGATGACATAGATCAGACTTAGGAAAGCAGTATGTTTAAATGCTCCTTTCTTACAGAGGCTCAGAACAGCCGAGAAAGGGACTACACACACACACACACACACACACACACACACACACACACACACACACACACACACACACACACACGAAACAGTGCTGAAGACTTGTTTCCTACGGTTTGTCAAGTGCTAGAGGACGAATCTCTGACAACAGAAGAACATGGAAGAAGCTATAAGATATATATATTCTGAATCGTAACAGTAATTTTGTTTATTGTGATTATGGTGTAATCAAAAGAGTGGAATGTAATGGCAAAAATTACATTTAAGCATGATTCTCTATATTATTCGTATTATTTCTTTTTGTGTTTCTCTCACAATGCTGGAAGGGAGTTTATATCATTCCCACATGTAGATTGCGTACACAAAATCTGGAGACGAATGCGTACAGGCCTTGTTTGAACCAATAAAGGTACAAGGTCACAGTAAACTATCTTTCTGTGAAGATCCAGTGCTCCCTTCTAGTTGGAGATGTACGGGGTATGTGACCCCCAGGGTGATAGTGGGGCAAGAGGGAAGAGACGCAGAGGCTCCAGGGTGTCTCTTATGATTTAGATCGTATCCTGTGTTCAGATATGCCTGTAAGAAATGCCAAGTCATGTTTAGACCAGAACATGTGTGGTTATCACTCCCATTTCCTTGTCGTGTATATAAGCTCAGTGTTTCTGTTCACTCATTGAAGACACTTTTCCACACGGGGCTGTTGTGCCCTTTTGTGAAATTGTGTTCCTCCTATATTTGCAAATATACTTAATAAAATACAAAAACCTAACTTGGTTTAGTCTTAGACTGTCCTTATTCTGTTTCAACTTCCTATTTTAAAACATCTACACCTGCTGCATCGAAAAACTTCCACTACACCACAAGTGTGTGAGCATTTTGCAAACAAAATGTGCCATTTTTGCCGGCGACTTTCAGTTTCGGCCTGTGTGTGAAATGTTTTGAAAATGTAACTTCTGAATGGACAAATGCGTTCAATTTCAAATGTAGCGTAAACACTATATGTTCTTCTTCTCTTGACATTGGAGGTGGTGGTTAAATGTGAGCAACCTTTTGCCATTCAAGTTTAATTGAAGGTTACTATAAGGTGTTTATAATCATTTTCTCCAGCTTTTAATAAAGCCTGAGTTTAAACCAGGTTAATTTACATGTGGTGTGTGTGTGTGTGTGTGTGTGTGTGTGTGTGTGTGTGTGTGTGTGTGTGTCCACGCTGTATGTTTAGTCATGCCGTTGTCCATTGATGTGCACGTGACAGTAAACAGACGACACTCTCTGAGTGACTGATACCACATCAATAGATCAATACTGCTGAAAGACTGCAGAGTCCAGCTGTTTACACACAACATGAGGAGAGAGAGAGAGAGAGAGAGAGAGAGTGTGTGTGTGTGTGTGTGTGTGTGTGTGTGTGTGTGAATAATGAATGAGGTCGATAGCAGTGTAAGTGTGCCGTTTGTTTAGGTCCTCAGACATCTCTGCCTTCAGGACACACACACACACACACACACACACACACACACACGTGCTTGTCATCATCACAGAAACGTATGATCCTTATTGTCACAATAAACAAAGAAATGTGTGTGTGTGTGTGTGTGTGTGTGTGTGTGTGTGTGTGTGTGTATCTGGTATTTTCACTTGTTTTGAAATTACTTTTGACAATTAATAAATCATCTAAATTCATTTTTGATCAACTGATTGTTTCCGATCTAATAGCCTTTTTTCATGTTATAAATCCTAATTTTTGTCCGACCAACAAGTTTTAAACTGAATTTCTTCCGTTTTGTTTTCACTTTCCAGAATCCTGAACAAATTACGAACCGGCTACGTGACCGCGGTGTAATCTGCGCCATGTCATGTCCTGCCTCCTGCACGCTATACCCCTTTAAACCAAACGGAGTATTTCCAGTAGGCGAGAACGCATCTGGCACGAACAAGCTCCTGTTGTGTGCTACATGTGTGAAAGGGAAACTTCATGAATGCATATGAGAAAATGGCTTGAGTCAATAAATGATGAAGTAGGATACACAAAGCATTAAGAGCTGAAAATATGAGATCTGTGTAGAGCGATGAGAAGACTGTCTGTTTTAGTATGTGAGGAAGCTTAAGCTTCCTCACATACTAAAACAAACAGAAATGTTAATGACACATCAACATTTCAGAACTGAGGTTAATGTACTGAACCGAATGCAACATTTTTAATGCATGTTTTGTTTTCGGATGATAGAGCTCGTCAACACATCGACTTTGAAATTAAAGATAAAAACAATGTAATCATTATCAACGATTTTAAAGATAGGCCTATTAGCAGAAAAACAAAGCCAGCAGCACAACACACACACACACACACACACACACACACACACACACACACACACACACACACACACACACACACATCAGTCGTCAAAGATCTGATAGATTTTATCAAACTGTTTATGACACAACATGAGGAGGAGGGCTGAAAGTGTGCCGTCTGTTTACTGCCACATGCCACACATGATTTGAATTTCAGACTCGGGGGTAAGGCAACAATTAAAGGCAAAATGATCAGAGGCCTGTAGGCTACTACGAAGCAAGATTTGACGTGAACTAGGTAACTTCAGGTTCAACCCAGGGTTTTCTGTACCACGACGGTGGATCACTTGTTACAAGGTTCAATCGCCGTGGTAACTTATGCTGAACACCTAACCTGGTCGGGAGCAGGTTAAATTGGAGATTAGAGATCAACTGTGTAAAAGCAACGCCTACTGACCAATCAATACTCGATAGATAACGGCATCACCGTTCTTTGAAGATCAGGCGGAGCTCGGTGCGCGGAGAGAGAGAGAGAGAGAGAGAGAGAGAGAGAGAGAGAGAGAGAGGGGGAGGGGAGAGGGATGAGTATTTTTTATGAAATATATAGATTTTAATGGGAGGGAATTACATATAGGCTACCGGCATCTTGAGCCGTGTGTTGCCAATGCGTACATTGGTTTGAATTATGTTTATATATATATATAAAATAAATAAATATATATATATATTTTATATATATATATATATATTTATTTATTTTATATATATATATATATAAAAAATAAATAAATAAATATATATATATATATTTATTTTATATATATATATATAAAATAAATAAATAAATATATATTTATATATATATATATTTTATTTATTTTATTTTATTTATTTATTTATTTTTTATTTGCTCTCACGATCGCTTTCACTGCCAGGGTTGCAACTGAAATAATAGGCCAACGGCAGTTTATGGAAAGCACACGTGTAATTATGGTCAGATCTAGTGCCTGACTGATGGGGAAGATATTGATAAGCGTTGTGCTGTGGTTTGGGTTTTTGTTTCCAGTTTTCAAGTTCTTTTTTTTGTGTCTCTGTTGGTCCTGCCTCTCCCTGTGTCTCCTGTGTTTTCCCTCCTCCTGCCTGCTACTGCCAGCTGACCACGCACACCTGTTCCTCATTCCACCATCACCTTCCCTCGCCGCTCACACCTGCCTTCCATCTGCAATCAAGCTCAGTACTTCAACCCCAGCTCCACTCACCATCCTTGCTGGATCGTTGTCTCCGCCATACTGGTGACAAGCGCTACAAGCGCGCCCTTCTAATAGTTGTAGACGTAACTGTTGTTACTTTGTGCCTGTCCTTACCTCTCCGTGTTTCTTCCCGCAGTCATCAGCTCCACACTCCGCTTCCAGTAAGCTGGCTTCACCCTTCGGTCCCCCTCCTCGCGGCTCTCCACTTCACCCTGCCTCCGCTCCTGCTCCCAGCCTTCCCCTCTTGGACTCTCCCTGTTCCCCGGACTCCAGTGCTTCCTCCTCGGCCCCGGTGGGATGTCATCCTATCCCAGTAAGAGCCCTCGCCATCCTACCGATCCCCTGTCTTCCCTCACCATCCTAGCTTCTGCCCCTGAGTCCCTCGCCCTATCGCCTGTCCTCCCTCACCATCCTACCTGCCTTCGCCATCCTACCCTTGCTCCCAATTCCCTCATCCTATTCCTGCCCTCGTCACCCTTCCCCAGCCCTCGTGTCTTCGCTCCTGTTTTTGGCATCCACTTTTAGGCAAAGTACCTACATTTGTCTGCTACAAATGGCAACGATTTAAATTAGTTTAACTATATCAGACTTTGTGAGAGATGACAAATACAAGGTGGTCCTTTATTACAACCTACCCACTACTTGTGTGTAAACTACAGTTTGACCTGATATAACTCATACATTATCTACAACGGTAGAAGTACTAAACAAAATCTTTTTTTACTTTCTTACCTCAGAATTGGATTTTCTTCTGTAGCTTCAGGAGAGATAGCTACACAGACTGGAAAACCTCCATGTGGGATCATAAAGGAAGCCTGAGGAAACTGTCACATGACTCCTTTCTTATCCCTGATTCATGGAATTGGTAGCGTTACAACTGTACCCGGTCTCCCCTACAGATGCTTTATTGCATCTTTAAGACCTGAAATTATCAGTGTTCTAGTTAAGTTAATTTTAACAGCATGTTGGAAGCCACAAATGACTCAAACACTTTCATTTTTGTAATTATAATTAGGCTATATGACACAAAATCTAACAGTTTTATTGGAGTAATGAATATATCCACAAACTGTTAAGGTGTAACAGGGTGCTACCACAAGACAGTTTTATTATGCAACGATTACCACCATAACTGCCATAACGTCCTGATTACATCTGTGTGTGTTGCAGTGTTCCTGTCTCAGCATGTCTCCTACCAGTCGGGCTGCCCGTATAAGAACTTATCCACGTTAATTCAGTTTTTTTTCGTTTTACTGCATTTTATCAGCTCAGTGTGAAATTTCCATTTTATTTCTAAAATGGAGGAAGTCAAACATGCTAACACTAACATATAGGCCTGTTTCGGAACCAATATGACAGCAGAAAGAGAGCAAGACCCCATCGAGGCTCATAAAATGTTATATTGATCAATTAAAGGGCTGTACAAATGCAAAAACGTTTCTAAGTGCAAGATAAAGCATGCATGATGAGTCATATGGGTTACTCTATAGGTGCACCTATCGGCTCTGGATTGATTGAACACACGAAGCCAATTACCAGCAGGGCTGAGTCATTGCAGACACACAAGAACAATACAATTCTGTGGCATTGAAACATTCTTATAGCCTACATATATTAATACTGATATATATGCATACAAATATCTTATACATTGTGTTTTAATAGACAACAGATAATCATTAACAGATATTAAATGATAGTGTGCAGAGCAACCCCTCAGCAGCTCTTCTTCATGCCTCCATGATGTGAATGTAATCCTCTGTGAATAAGACCTGTCAGGTTCCTCTGAGGCATCGGCACGTAGCCAGAGGACTGACAGAGCTGCTGGCAAAGCGCTGCGTTGTGTGCGGTCGGCCCGCTAACCGCCAGGCTGACGGCTGCCTGCCTCACTTTTTACTATTTATATAGCACTTTTTCACAGATAAAAATCACAGTGCTTTACAATAAATTGGAATATGATGAATAGAAGACATAAGAATACAAGGAAAACATAGGTACATCAAATCAGATTAAAAGCCTGTTTGAATAGCCAAGTCTTCAACTGCTTTTTTTTAAAGAATCGACAGCATTTAAACAGTGTAAAGAGAGCGGCAGTGCATTCCACCGCCTGGGTGCCACTGCCTAAAAAGATCGATCCCCTGTGGTTTTAAAATGAGTGCGGGGGACCGCTAACATCTGACCTGATGACCTCAGACACACCGGGAAGAAGTGTGACGCTGTATCAGGTCAGACATATAAGGAGGAGCAAGGCTCTAAAAGTAAGGACCAGAATTTTAAAATGAACTGGTAACCAGTGAAGTGATGCCGTAACAGGTGTGATGTGCGCTCTTTTGCTTGTGTGAGTTAAAAGCCTCGCAGCAGAGTTCTGAACAACCTGCAGACGATAAAGCCGTTTCTTGTTCAAACATGTAAAAAGACTGTTACAATAATCTAAACGAGACGAGATAAAAGCATGGATGATCATTTGCATATAAACAGCAAACAGGAGATCATTTCACCTGCATCCAATATAAATCGGCTCGTTTCAACAATTGTCGAGACTTTTTCTGCTGAGTGAAACCAATAACTTCTTGAAAATGTCTTTTAAACAAGAGAAATTAAACGAGAGTGATGTGTTATGGTATCTTGACAGCTTTAATGAAGATGACCCGTATGTTTCCTTTCGCGTCCATTGAAGTGAAACCACATCTGATCAAGTTTAACCCCAAACAACCACAGTCCCCTCTGCTGAGACGTCTCTGTTTTTTCCCGTTATAGGTGAGACCATCAGGACAGCTCACCTGGAGTTATTCTTCTAATGAGGTGAGATGCAGAGAAACTCCCCTGCTAATATGGTTTTGGTCAATTAAAAAGATTGTGCTGTGTGAATTTATCCTGCAGAACCTTCATACAGGACACGCATTAGGACACACAGACCTCTTAAACCACCTATGTCACCTAGAACCTCTTTAACGATGCACACAGCCATTTCAAAGAACTCAATGATATCTGCCCAAGGACATTTGAAAATCCCTAATATAGTATATGGTATATTTGGTGTCCCTGGAATTCCCTGAAACTCCTTCTAGTAACACTGAAACTGCCTCAATACTGGAACCATCCAAGAACTATGCTCCACATATCTGGAACAAACTCCCAGAAAACTGCAGGTCCGCCGCAACTCTCAGTTCTTTTAAATCAAGGCTGAAGACCTTTCTTTTTGATGTTGCCTTTCTTTTAAATACTGAAGATGCATTGTTGAAACTGTATGACATTCTATATAAGCATATAAAGAGAATTAAAAAGTAAGACCGGTGGGACCGGCCCGTTTTGGGAACGGCAAGGATTGCCGGTGGATTACGTGTATAGAGCAACGGCTTATACGTTGTCCTATACTAGCAGCCTAAAATCTCGTATTTTTACGAGATTTTGTGTTGCAATAACTAGACATGTTTTAAAAAGACCTAAAACCACTGAACATTACAACCTCTTAATAAATGACCATTGGAATATCTTTAATGACCCCTGCCGCCATAATTTAAGAAAAAAAAGTCTCACCCAAGAAACTCTAATACCTTCCTAAGAGTTGCTAAAATCCTTCAAGGACCCTGAAAGTATATGAACTCAAGGAACACTGACAAAGTAGTACCCTGAGCACCCTTAGAACCCCTTAGAAGTATTCCCAATCCCCTCAAACCTCCTCCTTGACTTTTATTCTTGGATCTTTTTGCTGCACTTGTTACCGTCTCCCTGTCGGTCTGTGTTATTGTGTCAGGTGTGGAAGGCTTCTGTTGCCTCGGGCTCAGTGAGGACAGGTGACAGGAGTTTATGAAAATAACAGCAGGGAGAGATTATGACGATGAGTCTGGACAGGTTTACAGGACAGACTGAGGAGGGGAAGGGGAGGAAGAAAAGCTACCATCGGTAGAAACCTGTTCGAAACCCTTCTTTTTCTTTCTCTTTTATGTCCTCGGGATGAAGGATTTCTGCTCAACATTTTACTACACCTGCTCTGACAGTTCATCTGTTCATTCGTTTGTCATGTTGCAGACTCACATAGATCACGTAGATTAAGTATCAAGACCACACACACACACACACACACACACACACACACACACACACACACACACAAACACAAACTTCTTCACTGACACCTGAAACCTCAAAAACCACTCAAACTA
This sequence comes from Sander vitreus, assembly GCF_031162955.1. NCBI lineage: Eukaryota > Metazoa > Chordata > Actinopteri > Perciformes > Percidae > Sander > Sander vitreus. Next base: position 7,836,528 of record NC_135867.1, read on the forward strand.
TGGATAAAAAAAACACAATCCACAATGGTGTGCCCAGCTTCTCATAGGGGCCAGGGGCCAGACAGAGAAGGGGGACCCCTCTTCCACCCACAGAGTAAGGACACAAGGACTCCTCATACAAATTGAATTCTCTTTAAGAAGTCGTGACTCTCAACAGGCTTTGGTATCCACTTAAGGACTTCTTGAAGCACCTTAAGAAGACCCCCACAGAACTCTATAACCCCTTTAAGAACCCTGGAACCCCCTTCTACCCTCCAAGAGCCTTAGACCTGCTTTAAAGATCTCTGATCTTTAACGCTGTGCCACTTAGGTGCCCCCTGGAACCTCAGAGTCCTGGATCCACCTCCTCCTAAAAGACCCCCATGGTCCTCGGTAACCATAACCTGCCTAACTGATGCATTCATGTGAAAGCATTATTTTGGTGATGTGGTTTATCAATCTGGAGCTAACTTTAACTTCTTTATAAACTGTTTTAATCTATGACAATTCATTATAATTCAGAAACTTTATATGTGAAATCTTTATCTGCAGCAACTTCAGCTGTCAGCTAAAAAGTATACATTTCCCTCTGAAATGTAGTAGAGGTACAAATTACTTATTGGGAATACAAGACAGGGGGTAGGGGTTATATTATATAACTAGCACAAACAGAAGTGAAACAAGTCCCATTTTCAAAATAACCTTTTGGGGAGTAAGAGTCAAGTATTTTTGTTCTTTGTATTTTGTCCTGCTTGTGCTGCCACCGTATGGTCACAGGCGTAAATTCAGGACGTAATATTTCTATGATACAACGCTCCCACCGTGTGGAACCAACACCAAAGAATAATTATATTACAACATAATATGAAGATAGAAATAAAGCGTTTTCCACTCCTAGTTAGTTCAACCAGTTGTTTAAGAATACCTTGAAAGAACTGCTCCATTTAAAGTTTGCATGCACGTAAATAGCCTATTCATGATCTTTTATTGAGAACTACATTCTTCTTTTATTCTACTGAATTTGTCTTTGGCTGAAAAAAAAAGGTCAGATTTTTAATGTTCAGCTGACCTAAAGTCTCAAGGCTACAACAGCTTAGCATTTGGAACTAATTGAAAGTATACCAACTAATCACTCTGTTCTCCCTATAATTAGTGCCAAACTACACACTTCCTTCCAGCAAATTATGAATTTTCAGATCTGTAAAATTAATCATTTCCACAATATAAACAGTTTGTCCTTCACATTTCCAGTTTTCCTGCTCACATCACTGGTATAAATTGAAGATAAACTTTGTGGTTCATTAAGTCAACTAACCGTTAATGTTAGCGGTTTCTGAGCTGCAACAAGTAGGCCTACATTGACTTTACTCCTTCAGTTTGTTTAGTAAAGTGTCAGGATTGTGCGACTGCACTGAAACATTATCCAGCTTATCATAACTCAAAGAAAAAAATACACATTTGTCAAGTTAGAGCATTATAAACAAGAGTATTATCTCTCCTTTACAGTGAGGACTAACAGCCTGAAGGATGTTGAGAATCAGTCGGATCATTTCAGGTTAAAGAGTTAAAAAAACACTTCAGACACTAGAGTAGGTTGAAATTTCTTTTAAAAGTCTAATGTGTAGGAATTTCTCCCATCTAGCGTTGAGATCATATATCGCAAACAACTCTCTTGCGCCATGCAGTTCAAAGTACGTATTACAGCTACGGTAGCCTTCACGCTTCAAAAAGCCGGTCTCTTGCTCTTTTCAATATCCTTTTTCTTTTTTCTGGGCGAAGAAGAAGACTCCAGTTCCTGAAATTTGGATTTTGAATACGTGTGGTCCTCCACGTTTCCTTCTTCCAACTTGCTGGGGCCGGGAAGCTACTATACCCATTAGCAGCACCTGTGAGTTTATCATGTGACAACGAAAATGTGAAATGCAGAGCAGTATGTCCTGTGTGTCCCTTACCGGCTAACGTATTTCAAGATGGCGCATGAATATGGAACCCAGTTCATGCGAATACAAATGTAAAATTTCAAGCCAAAAGGAATAATTGGAATTGATGGTGGTGGTAAATATTCATGAAAAAGGACAAATTTGTGAACGGGCAACACAGATTTTGATAATGAACAACTAAACACGTTACACACTGGACCTTTAATTAAAAAAACAAGAGTCAATTAAAACAAAACTTTTTTTTACAGCAGAAACACCTAAATCCTTCAGAGCTCAAAGACAAAAACATTGATTCAGGATTTGTTAAACAGTGGTAGAAAATAAACGTTTTCTGCAAAATTATCAGTTTTTTTTTTTTTTTTTTTTATATACTCTTGACAACTTAAAACCAGGAAATATATAAACGGAGAATTTACAGTTTGCCATCTGTCTCATTCTGTCCTGCTGCCGTCGTCCACTGAGCAGCAAAAACAATCATCTGGCTTGCTGGGCTGTTCACCTGCACAACAAAACCAACAGAACATGATGCAACTCCACTGTTTATTTTACTGAACGAACGTCTGTAGTTTGTTGCAAAAATAGATTGAAAATGAAAATGTTATCGTCCTGCAGAAATGGCAATCTGGTCAGATGGAATCGAAACATCCTGCATGTTGTTGAGATGCATAAACACAACAGATTGTTTATTTACACACTTTGTTTTTGAACATTAATGGATAAACAAAAACAGTGACATTTATTAAAACCTCCTTGTTCTACGTCTTCTCCAGAGTCACATGGCCCAGGACAGGATTAGCCTAGCTTAGCACAAAGACTGGAAACAGGGGGAGGGGGAAACTCCTAGCCTAGCTTCAACCTCTTGTATGTCGTTTATTGATCAGACGTAGAAACAGAAACGTAGGAAGGAGACGTGGTTTTTTTGGAGCTACTGATGAGAAACAAGAGGATTTCCTTAAATGCCGGACTGCTCCTTTAAAGTATGGGTTCATTTGAATGAAGGCAGTGATCTCAGGACTGCTCACTGATTGGCCGATGCCTCAGAGAGGTTTGGGCAGGCCGGACACCTCCTCCACACACTCGTCATAGGCGTCCTGGTAGTCCTGATGAGGTTTGATCAGGATCACACAAGTCGGTCTCTTGGAGCCCGCAGACGAACCCAGATCCTAAAACCACAAACCAAAATTAAAAACACGCTCCACCTTCTTTGAGTCACAACTTAGTCAAAAAACATCATACACACGTCTATCACAAATAAACGTTAATAAATCCGCTCAAAAATCTGAAAACAAAAAGGCTCATAACTTAGTCTTATAAGTCCATTATAGATTTATAACTGCAGAACTAGCCTTAAAAATTTATTTTTTGTTTTCGTCATTTTATTTTTTTGTTTTCGTCATTATCCAAGTAATCCAGTGGTAGTTGTCTGTACATCCGTCACTACAAGGAGATAATCCAGCATACTATTAAGGGAGACAGCTTGACTAAATGTAGAACATTATTAAAATACATCTCATCAACATGGAGCACTGACACTCTCTCTCTGAGAGAGAGAGAGAGAGACAGACAGAGTTTCTGGTGGAGCCTCTAGCAGCACAGAAATCACAGCTGCACTATTCTTTATTTATCAATACATGCCAGCTTTCATTCTGTGCTGCGTTTGTTAGCTGCAGTAAACTAACGTGTTTGTATTTGTGTATGTGCGATGGAGTTATGGGGGTTTTGTGTCATGGTGGCAGCAGACTCACCCCTTTAGAAGGGATGTAGGCGTACGGCAGGTTTCTGTCCTCACACATGACAGGCAGGTGACAGTAGACGTCGATGGGCAGCGTGTCGCCGGCCAACACCACAATGCTGCATAGAAACACATGAATAAATAAATACACAAAACATCGCTGACAACTAGTTATTGATGTTTTGGATCATGCCAGTAGTTTGTTTACATTAGCAGTAAAACGGGCAGATGGTCTAAAACAACTGATTCCCCAATTTTGGAACTGGACTGTGTATACAGACTCACCCTTTCTCTCCTTTGTTGATAAACTTTTGAACTTCTTTCACTCCTCTGCGGATGTTCTTTACTTTGGCAGCTGGAATGACAGAAAAGAAGAAGACCATGAAGATACTGTTCCAGACTCCAAACCAAAAATCTGTCATTCATCCTGAATTCAGAAACATATTTCAGTATGAGCAGAAATCACACAACTTCTTGTTTCTAAAGCTTTAACAATGAATGAAAAGACATGTTGACATGAAAGGCTTCCCTTAAGAAAATAGTTAAACAACCTCACAAAACATATTTTAATAACATGTATGCCGAATTAATCATAAGAGTCAACCGATTTGTAAAATATCTAATTTCACGGTCTACGACGTCTGTAATATCGGCTAACGCACAATAACGGGTTCAAGCCTTTAGTTATTTAAACCAGTTGGCTTTACTAAAAACACTCGAAACTAAAGAAAACCGGCACATATCAGCAGCAAATTGGATTTAATCTTAACAAGCACATGTGATGTGATACAGGATAGTTATCCTCAGCACGAGGCAGGAAGCTAAACAATAATGTTACATTCAAACGTTTCCTGAAACCTGACGTGAGACAAGATGCTGCTTCCACTAAGAAAACGGCCAATACAAATCCTCGCTGTGGACATTTTAAGGCCCTGTTATATAACGAAATAATCTGAATACTACAAGATATAGTTTTCTTGTCCTACTACGACTGTAAAGCCTTCTGACACAAGCGTTGTAAAATCTTTACATTGTTAGTGAAGTGTGGCATTATCTGCATAAAAAACATCAAACACAAGATAAAGTTAACGGACATCGGAGCTGGTTATCAGCTCAGAGATTATCACAGCTGTTTATTATTTATATTTTTACCCTTTTTGACACATTTGTAGAGTTTCTTGCTGAGTTTTTTGGAGGCCAGCGGCTGGGCGATGGGGTTCACGTTAGCGATGAGCTCATGGTAAGACTTCTCGTTCCCGTCGGCGGCTGCGGCCTCTTCTCCGTCCGCAGAAACCTTCTCCTTCTTCGTCTTCGTCATTTCTGATCGAACGAGAAAAAAAAATCGATAATCGTTGAGTTGTTTTTGATCCGATTTCTTATATTCGGACACTGCACACACCACACTGTAGAAGGAAACCACACGTGTTTGCGTTTCTTATTCTAGTTTTTCCTGAACAGAGAACGCTATATCGCCCCATGAATGTTATGTATCGCCCCAAGCGGACCGGAGGGTAACAACAACCTGACCTTACAAAATACAGGACCGGTCTGCCACTTTACTGCAATCTATACAATACAATCTTAGGGACACACGTGTGCCCCTAAGATTGTATCGTAAAATAAAAAACCGTTCTCAGAACCAAAGTCTTCTTTTTTGATATAGAGGGGGTCTCTCTCTCTCTCTCTCTCTTTTACTGAGTAGCCTATAAAGATGAATCCTCAAAAGGGAGACACTACAGGTGAATAGGGCAAACATTTTAACTAATATATATCACCATGGAACTTGCCCAGTTGATTACTTACATTAAGACAATCATTTTTGTATTACAAGGTTTCTGAAATTGTATATTTAAACATGCAAAACATTAGGCATTATCTAATGCTAACTTTTAGAGACTTTAAGGAGAAATCTACAGACGCAAATAGACAAAGTGTAATAAAACATAGTTGTTTTTTTCATTAGTCTGGAAGAGGACATGTTTTTGAAGCAAAATAGCCCAAAATCTCAAAATTGACCAGTGCATAGAAAACTACAAAATATATGCATAATATATCAAACTAAATTAATGAAAAAGTATTTTAAAAAAAACATGTTTGATAAATGTTAAAGAAAAATACAACAATGTGCAAAGCATACATACAAGTAAAGTGTCAAGGAACATTTGGTAAACATGTAAACAATACAGGGTTGAGTCACAGTGATGATGTCACAGCAATAATGTAACAGCGATGACATCATCAGCGGTGGATGATGTCACCCAGCGTGGTGGGGAGTTGCCTCTCCTTCATCTCTCTGGCCATCTGACACCAGACGCAGGGCACACAGAAGGTGGAGCACAAACAGTCGCTGCACAAACTGCCCTGAACACACAAGAGACAAGTACTCACAACTACTGCAGTAAAAGTACCAATAGGTTACTACAATGCTGTACAAAGACTACATTACACCTAAAAGTCCTGCATTATCACTCCTACTCAAGTTAAAGTACAACAGCATGTATAAAATGTAAATCAGAAGTATTCTCAGCTTCACGCAGTAAAAGTACAGACGTATTCTCAGCTTCATGTAGTAAAAGAAATATGTTTTTTCGGTTTCTAGTAAAAGTCTCAGTCAGTGTTTCCCAACCTAAGGGCCGGGCCCCTTCAAAGAGTCACCAGACAAACCTGAAGGGTCGTGACCGGATGGACGGGAGAAAAAAAGAAGAAGAAACTAAGTTCTGCACCGCGATAATTAAAGAGTTGCGTCCTTACTTTGATGCCGTAGTGTTGACGTACGGAGACTCTCATGGACATGGTGATTGGACGGATGCACCCAAAGACATCCAGCAGGGGAAGACAGAGACACTGACCGAACTGTTTAGTGGTTTTACAGGCAAAACAGGGACAGCACCAGAAGGCAAAGCAGCCTTCAACACAAGAGGAAACACACACACACACACACTATAACACAACGTACCAAGCTTGTCGCTTTGCTAATGTCAAGACAGGACAAAAACATATAGTAATCTCATCAGTTTTTGAATTCAAAGATCAAGTAGCCTAGCTATCAAGTTTATAATAATTTTCTCTTTTTATAAATGACACTTGATGAATAAAGATTTTAAATCACATTTCACTAAAATAACACAATCAACTTCAAATTATGCAACATGCTGATAATGACAAAATTAGTAAATAACGTCAGTTAGCTTAGCATTAGATACAGTCAGGTCCATAAATATTGGGACATCGACACAATTCTAATCTTTTTGGCTTTATACACCACCACAATGGAGTTGAAATGAAACGAACAAGATGTGCTTTAACTGCAGACTTTCAGCTTTAATTTGAGGGTATTTACATCCAAATCAGGTGAACGGTGTAGGAATTACAACAGTTTGTATATGTGCCTCCCACTTTCTAAGGGACCAAAAGTAATGGGACAATTGGCTGCTCAGCTGTTCCATGGCCAGGTGTGTGTTATTCCCTCATTATCCCATTTACAAGGAGCAGATAAAAGGTCCAGAGTTCATTTCAAGTGTGCTAGTTGCATTTGGAATCTGTTGCTGTCAACTCTCAATATGAGATTCAAAGAGCTGTCACTATCAGTGACGCAAGCCATCATTAGGCTGAAAAATCCTGCTTGTTCTTGGGGCATTTTCCCTTCAGTTTTGTCTTCAGCAAGTGAAATGCATGCTCAATCGGATTCAGGTCAGGTGATTGACTTGGCCATTGCATAACATTCCACTTCTTTCCTTAAAAAACTCTTTGGTTGCTTTCGCAGTATGCTTCGGGTCATTGTCCATCTGCACTGTGAAGCGCCGTCCAATGAGTTCTGAAGCATTTGGCTGAATATGAGCAGATAATATTGCCCGAAACACTTCAGAATTCATCCTGCTGCTTTTGTCAGCAGTCACATCATCAATAAATACAAGAGAACCAGTTCCATTGGCAGCCATACATGCCCACGCCATGACACTACCACCACCATACTTCACTGATGAGGTGGTATGCTTTGGATCATGAGCAGTTCCTTTCCTTCTCCATACTCTTCTCTTCCCATCACTCAGGTACAAGTTGATCTTTGTCTCATCTGTCCATAGGATGTTGTTCCAGAAATGTGAAGGCTTTTTTTAGATGTTTGGCAAACTCTAATCTGGCCTTCCTGTTTTTGAGGCTCACCAATGGTTTACATCTTGTAGTGAACCCTCTGTATTCACTCTGGTGAAGTCTTCTCTTGATTGTTGACTTTGACACACATACCTCCTGGAGAGTGTTCTTGATCTGGCCAACTGTTGTGAAGGGTGTTTTCTTCACCAGGAAAGTATTCTTCGGTCATCCACCACAGTTGTTTTCCGTGGTCTTCCGGGTCTTTTGGTGTTGCTGAGCTCACCGGTGCGTTCTTTCTTTTTAAGAATGTTCCAAACAGTTGATTTGGCCACACCTAATGTTTTTGCTATCTCTCTGATGGGTTTGTTTAGATTTTTCAGCCTAATGATGGCTTGCGTCACTGATAGTGACAGCTCTTTGGCTCTCATATTGAGAGTTGACAGCAACAGATTCCAAATGCAAATAGCACACTTGAAATGAACTCTGGACCTTTTATCTGCTCCTTGCAAATGGGATAATGAGGGAATAACACACACCTGGCCATGGAACAGCTGAGCAGCCAATTGTCCCATTACTTTTGGTCCCTTAGAAAGTGGGAGGCACATATACAAACTGTTGTAATTCCTACACCGTTCACCTGATTTGGATGTAAATACCCTCAAATTAAAGCTGGAGGTCTGCAGTTAAAGCACATCTTGTTTGTTTCATTTCAACTCCATTGTGGTGGTGTATAGAGCCAAAAAGATTAGAATTGTGTCGATGTCCCAATATTTATGGACCTGACTGTATTTCCCTCTCATTATAAACTGTCCATGTATACAGACAGAAATAATATCACGCTTACTAAAGATTTACCTTTTGAGCCTCAAAAACTGTCAGTTGGTTAGACTGTGTCAAAAAATTTTTTGGAAGTGATGCTAGCTAGTGATTCTAAAGAGACTTCCTGTTTAGTTCATTGCTCTTGATAGAGCAATGAACAGTGCCTTGACAGTGCCATCAATGGGACAGCGCTACAGATGTTTCCAAGCAATAGATTTACCTGTTACCTAAAGTCTTTACCAGCGGAGACATTTCTTAAGTTTTACATTAACTAGAAAAAGTAGTTTGAACTAAGGAAGGACTTTATGAAGAGCTGCTGCAGATATATCCTTGACTTAAAGAAGAATTTACGATGCAAGGAAACATCGTAAAGATGAACATCGTAAAGATGAACAATCAATTTTTATTCGTCACATAAAATCTTATGAGGTACAATTCCAGTGAAATGTTATCCCATCAGCTCCTTAAACGTGTGCATGAATCATCATAAAGCAGAATGTGGCCATCAGAGATGGCCGCAGAGATGGTCTTGCTAGCTTGAGCTCATCTTCTCCACCTTTACCTCTGTGTTTACTCTGATGATTACATTTGAAAACTTGACTGGCCAGCTGGCTAGCTAACCCAGGCTAGCAGTCGGCGGGAGACTGGCAAGTCGATTTCCCGATCCTGATGAGGGACTCATAGCCACATAAAGCACAACTAAAGCACGACTAATATGTATTTATATAATAATTTAGTTATATTCTCTCTGAGTGAAATAATAATTAGTGTTACTGTACAATCTGTCATGTCGTCGCAGCAGTCACAGACCCCAGAAGCCCATTCAGCTGCATCAGAGGAAACAATCAGAGCCTGAGGCTGCCTCTGCACCGGCCGACTCATCTTAAACCTGTAAAACACAGTCAACCAGCTCACATCTGCGTCACAACTACATATACAACCAGGTATATATTTATCAGCATTATTACTTAGATCCGTTACTTAAGCATATGTGTGGGTACATACAAACTGATTAAAACCAAAGAAGATGAGAGAAAAACAGGACCTTACCTGTGAGTGTGTGTGAGAGACTGAATCAGCCACGCTGACGAGGATGTCTCTCATTGGATCAAAGGTTTCGGACGAACCTGCCTAGGCTGTCTGACTGGATTTGATTTCTCTTTAGGTACTCGCTCGTCATCTCTAAACTATGGAGTAAATACTAATGTCAGACTCACGTAATGTTCTACTCTGTGAATACTTATGTTTTCAGTCATCTGTAGGAAGCAGTATATAACGTCTGTGTGCAGTTAAAAGACTCAGTCACTAGATAGAGGCAAACAGAAAGCAGTGAACTCTGGATTCAACAGCTGCTTTAAATTTAAGCTTAATTTAATTCTCATGATTTGAAATGACTCATCACATGAAGACATAAGTTTCACAGGAGAACAGACATCTGCATACTCACCATCAGACTTAGATTATTCAAAAAGGTACAGAGTTTTATTAAATTAAATACACAAAGGACTGTTACATAATTTCTGTAAAGGCTGGAGGAGTTGTAAAGTTGTAATAAAATGAAACAGAGCAGTAAAATGGAAGGAAAAGAGTTAATCTGAAGGATTCTCTCTGAACACAAAACAACAGGAGTCTCTCGGAGCTATCGATTCTACCTTACAGAGTTATGTAATCTGTTTTTTCCCCTTCAATTTGTTAAAAGTCACAAAATACTGCAGTTTCCATGAGCCTCAGAGGCCATCCATTCAGCGCTGTAACATCAAAAATATACCAGAAATATTCTCTGGGACCTGTAGTTTCTGCTAAAGTTGGACACAGTCTGTTTTTTCTTGGAAATTTTTGTCAGTGAAGCAGAACATTTTCAGTTCAGTGGCTGATTGTTTGTTCTCATGATTCAACCAGGACAGTTCTCCCTGGTGTGGGGGATGGCAGGAGCCTTGAATGCCTCCTAAATTGAAGTGATATGTTTATGTGTTTTGTCCAGAACTTGTCGACTTTCTGTCAGCAGGTCATTGGGTGGAGCTTCAGGGCTCAGGGGCAGTACTCATACTCCCCTCCATCACCACCTCCATCTATCTGGTAGATGTTTTCTACCGCCGAACCTCGACTCTGGAGGTGCAGAGTGGGCGAAGTCGAGTTGAACAGGACCAAACTGTTGACCTGCTGCAGCTGCTGAGGCCTGAAAGACAGAGAAAGAGTTAATACGTTTTCATTCATCTTTTTTTATTCATTAGTTTCTTTAGGAACACAATTTCCCTGCAATTTCATAATGATTTTCTAGAATGATTCCTGGAAAGCTACTCTATAATGTGGCACTAATTGTAGTCTGGGAACATTAGGAGAATATGTACACATAGTTAGTACAAACTTATAAGACCTTGTGGATTTCCTTTCTTCATAGAGATTTTCATTTAAGCTAAGGTTAATATAAATGTACATTTCTGCATCTTTAGCTGACCTGATGGTGTTTCCTTACACAGTAATTAGTACTAAATTGCATTGTCCTTTCCAAGAACCCTCTATGAAGTTGCTTATACATATCATAAATTCTTGAATTGTATCCTTTTCTTCTTAAAATCAAAATATTTACTTTAAAAAAAATGTTCCCCCCATTATGCTCGCTGGTTAGAACTTCATTGTGGTTTAGGTTAACCCAGTTATTTATTTTTTTTTTTTTTGGGGGGGGGCATTTTAGGCCTTTAATTCCACAGGACAGATGAAGACATGAAAGGGGAGAGAGAAGGGGAATGACATGCAGCAAAGGGCCACAGGTCAGAGTCGAACCAGCGGCCTCTGCGTCAAGGAGTAAACCTCTATATACGTGCGCCTGCACTACCAACTGAGCTAACCCGGCCACAAGGCAAACCTAGTTATTTAAGATTCATTTCATCCTTTTGGTCGCGTGCTCCTCCAGTTCACATTTTGACGTTTACGCTGTGACATTTCATCTTCAGCGAGCTCAGTGAATGTCACATCAGTCAAAAAGGAAACCACAGAGGTTCTAGTAAAAGAAAACCTGCTGCAGATTGGAGAACGTCTAGCCTTAACATATCAGACTTTTCAGAAAAATTCAGGTTTTAATCATGTATTAAAACACTGGAGGGGTTTAGTCAGATTTAGGTCCCATTCTTAGGTCCCATTCAGATTTAGGCCCCATTCTTGAGTCAAATAAGAACATGGATATGGTTTGTACAGGATGTAAAAACATAAGTCCAGGACTGGCCAATCAATTTTGTAGCTTGTTTACAACACAGTGAGGTTTAGGAATCACATTTTATTATAAAATTTCTGTCTGACACAAGAAAACTAAACTAAATTCAGGACGCTCTGCAGGATGACAGTAAGAGTACAGAGTTTTCTGTTCTGACTCTGCATGGTTCTCCTTCTGTTGGGCAATAATCTAACGCGTTAGTGGTTTTAGGTGTTTTTCTCACATTGCTGAGTTTCGGTTTGAACACACCACAGCATCACAGAGCCATGCGGACATGATGCCGTGATGAAGATGATGATAACCAGTGATGATTGCGGGGTAAGACATCACAAGAGATGCCCCTGTGGTAAAACTGCCAAATTATGAAGGCTCGGCTGAGTCATGATTTGTCATCAGAGAGCTGCAGTTTGTTCCGACAGTTTTTTATGAACTGCAAACTGCTAAATTTTAATGATGGTCTCTAAACTGCTTCAAAAGCTGCCAGACATGAATTTATTTGGAAAACGTCCATCAACAAAACAAGAGAAGAAGAAGTTTCCCAATCTGAATCAGTCACATTACAAAACTTACATTTTGTTGAGTCGCCTCCTGCTTGCTGCAGAGACAAAAAAAAGCATCAGAAATAACGTTAATGAGGAGATAAGTTCACTTGACTTCTCAGTAAATACAAATGTACTGGAATAACTAAGATCAAATTACATTTCATCTTTGATTCCAGACACCCATTTCACACTTTGAATGTTCTGTTTTAGTAAAAGATTTAAAGGATCATGATTGATGTAAAACTAGGATATTAAGAGACTGGCATTAGAATGCTAATTATGACTTAGCATCTCATAATAACAAGATCCGTTTCTCAGAATTATGAGAAAAACTTTTTGAAGAATTAAGAGGTCTTTTGAGCATTTTTATATCTTTGTTACCGAGTTGACAGTAAAAAGAGGAAGTTACTTCTAGAAAAAGAACTTCTGGGTTCTCACAAGTGGCTATATCTCGCAATGTTAACAAAAGTGCCCCTGTGATTCTGCAAAATGTAATGGGTTTTTCCTTGGCCAATGCTGCACCCTTCATGAAAATCAGGCCAGCAGTTCGAAAAACAAACCAAGCCAAAAACACAGCCTCTGGTAATAACGTTGGGACAGTGAAGAGTCTGTGGTTAGTTCAGTCAAATTGATCAGAATCTGCAGGCAACAGCCAGGACATGATTTTGGTATCGGAAGCATTCGAGTTTCCGTTTGTAGTCCGAGTAGTATTGACCAATCACGTTTGAGTGGGCTTTGGTTGCATACTGGTAAACAGTCCATATAAGAGTAAAAGAGGTGGAACGCATTGGCCGAAATGCAATCTCTGAACTCACCAGCTATCATTTGACGACAACTTTGGTTTTTAAAAGCTTTTGTATTTATTTATCATTATTCATATGCAGATATCTGATTAGCCAAAATGTCTTGACGTGGTCTGTACATTGACCAGGGCACAGAAGAGGCTTGGCCCGGATATCCGTTGGCTACACCGGAACCCTCAAATATCAGCTGTTGTTAAAGGACAAATTCGGCGCAAAATGAACCTAGGGGTTAATAACACATGTGTACCGAGTCAACCGTTCTCTGGGATATGTTTTCATGCTAATCAAATGTGACCAGTTTTAGCGCAAACCGCTAATTAGCTTATGACGCTAGTAGTCGGGGCAAGGGTAAATGTCCCAGAGAACGGTCGACTCGGTACACGTGTTATTAACCCCTAGGTTCATCTTGCGCCGGATTTGTCCTTTAAATCAACATCAAACCAATGGTTGATGGGTTCTGATGGTAGGCTACTTTTAACATGAACTCTTCCATCGTGGCCGACTGACCACTGGTTCCTCTCTGGATTGAAGCAACATGTTCGGCTACAGTCAGCTAAACACACACAGTGGATGTTAAACTTCCCTCTTTGTTGTTGTGAGTGTGAGGATGATCATGAAAACACTGACTTTTGTACTTACTGAAAATGACGAATGCTACGCCTGCTGTAACCAAGGCTACCAACCCAAACAGAATACACAGCAGAACCACGTTCACACCACTGCTCTCCTGTAAAAACACACACAAACACTTTACATCAAAAACAATCTTAAAGGGAAAATATAACAACAGTAAGACAGTGCTGTCTGGAAAACATCTTCCTGTGTTTCTTACAAAGGTTGATACACTGTGTTTTTTCCCCCTTCCTTTTGTTAGCTATAAACGTTAGAAGTTCAAGCTACCTGTCCCTTCACCATATTCAATATTTGGAATGAGCCACTGAGCTGAAAGTAAAAGCTAGTTAACATTAGCACTAAATGTTGCAAAGTGTGAAAGAGTGTTTTTCCCTATTCATTTATTTTTCTTTAAATCCTATCCTCAATGTTATTGAACACAAACTCGAGACACTCCCAGATTATGTCATAATGTTTATATTATGACCACGAGTTTTAAATTATTTAAACATTGTTTCTGAAAAAGTCACGTTGTGTCTGTCAGTTTGGCGGGTCACACGGGTTGTAATGCCTGCTGCTGCCATGGAGAATCACCTTGAAGTCGTGCTAACAACAACAATCACTTCCGGGGAAGACATTTGAATTGCGGAGTTATTCGTAATCGACAAAGTTGTTAAGTTGTCGTAACTGTAACGTTCAAAGGCATGTTGTTATCTGCTGTATTTGTTGCCTTGTTCGCTTCTTTGATAAACCAAATCAACCAAAAAAACTAGCAGTCGGATCATTTTCTTTAGTTTGTGGCCAAACATGTAAATTAGGTCTCCAACCTAACATGAGCGATCCAGATGTTAAAAGTAAGTTGATTTCAACTGCAGATTGTGTTTTCTGTTTTCACCTTTGAACTTCTTCTGAAATTAACAACATTCAAATTTTCACACAGAAAGTCTCTCTCTCACACTCTCTCTTTCTCTCACCTCGGCCTTGGTGCTGCTGGGAGAGGAAGTTAGGAGAAGCTCTGTCGAGCTCATCTGACCTGCAGGAGGAGGAAATGAAAGCAGATGTTTTTAGTGCAGCTGTGTCAGCAGCATGATGTCATGCTGAAGGTTTAGAAATAGATATAACTGGAGTTTGTTTAAGAAGTTATGAGTCTGAGACTGAGTTTAAAGGTCAATGTGAACAGATTGATCTCCACTGACAACACTTTGACTGTGAATGAATCCTCCTGCTCGACCATCGTTCACTCTCTTTGGGTTTGTGTTGTACCTTCTGTATAACTGGCTGCTGTCTGCTCTGTAGACGTCTCGTTTAATGTTGTTGATGTGGTCGTCTGTGGAGCTGAAACAGAAACCAGTGTGACATTTACATGTACACCAATAAAGATCACTGTGTGACATCAGTTATCACAATATGCTGATGACAGCTGTTGGCTACAGAGGAAATTGGAGAAGTTGATTTAATGCATCTTTGGATTCCTGGAGCTCTGAGACTCTTCTCTCTGGTCCTGTCCAGCTGTGACTCTTTATAGTCTGATGGAACACATTAACATTAAAAGAGCTACATAAAAACTGTAGAATAATGTATAAGATAATATAATCTTGTTGGCATTAACGCCATAGTCAGAATAAAACTGTATGTGTTCTGTGATCAGCTGATTTTAAAATTAAAGTGAAAAGACGAACCAAACATAAATAAACTGGCATCACCTCTCCTCCCGCCCAACAGTTCACAGCTGCGACATTGTTTGGATATGCCCTCCTGCACAAACATTATGTTTAAATCATTTCTCACCTCTCTCAACACTCAAAATGAAGTGATGTTTGTCATCATTGAACCATCCGGGTATATCCACTCTGCACCCATAGAGTCCAGCATCCGTCTCTGAGACGTTCAGTATCGTCAGAGAAACATCTCCATCACCCAGTCGTCCCAGTAACTCATACCTGCTGGAAACTCTGGTTTCTTTTTTCACTTTATATCCGTCTGTGGAGATGAGCTGGTTGCTGCAGCCTGAGGCTGGTATTTGTCCTCGACCCCAACAAACTGACAGTGCTTTGTAGTGTGTGATGTCATATTTACAGGACAGAGTGATGTTTTCACCTGTTCGACCAACAACTGTGCTGCCGTCACATTCACTGACTGTGGAGACACAAACGGGCACTGTAGATTTAAGGTCACACTTTGTGTTGAAGCTGAAAATCTAAATTCTGCCTGTTTATTGGAAAGATCTCAACCTGTTCTTATCTGCTTTTATCTGTTTTATTGTTATACACTCTAAGTTACATTTCTGCTTTCTGTTTTTGTTGGGCTAAGAGTCAAATTTCTCATTTGATTTCATCTCAGACAATAACCACTGAACTGATCTGACAGATATAAAAGTCTGTACAACAAACAACATGTTGGGTTTGTGCCCTTTATCAGATGGTATCTTATGCTGTTGAGCTGCAGCTTTGGTTTGTTTATTGAAAAGGAAACTATGTCACAGCTGAATGTGACACTCTTATAGACTTTGACAAATGACTTTCCGAAATACATTAAGTAATTATAACTGATATTAATAATGAGTCTCTGTCAAAAGAAACAGTACAAAAATGGCAAGAAGAAAATTGTTTGGAGGACAAAAAAGAAACATTATTCTCAGTAATGGATAAACAAAAAAGAGTGAAGATAATAATAAATACATGACAAATGCACACGGTCACAAAATGCACATGAATACAAAACACACCTACAGAGTGTAAGTTAAAGATGTATAGTCGAGTTGAAAACCTCGACAGAAGGAGTTTAAACTTTTTTGTTTACTTGTTTGATCACTTTTAAATGAAATCAGCACTAATGTCAAGTGAATATAAGTTACCTGTGAGGAGAGCGAGGAGCAGAACGAGATTCATCATGAACACACTGACAAACTGTCACCACACTCACACATTTCAACACATATCTGCTGAAACACGGTGAGTCACCAGAGCTGCACAGCGTTACTGCACACTGTAAAAAATCGTCCACTGCCACTTTAAATAGAAGAAAAAACATGATTGTTTGAGAAATGATGCAAAGAAGAAAGACTTTTCTAAAAACTTTAAAAGAAAGTTTAAAGACATTTTTAAATCAGGTAATATTTATGTAAATTAGGTACAAACTAATATGTGAGACTAATATGTGAGCTCACCTGGTAGAGCGCACGGGTTTGAGCCTACATTATGATTTAAATGTACAATATGTAATTTGCACGCCATTTCACACCATTTCGAGGAAACATGTTGTTCAACCCATGGATGTATTAGTCTATGAGAACCAGGAAACCAAACGGTGCACACCATTTTGAGACTGAACGTGCCCCAGGTGAACTGCATTTTGAAACTGAAGCAGCGCAGAATCAAATGTTGGGTATAGGATATTAATAACTTATAACAGTAAGCCCAAGTGATGCATCAATACATTCTATCAAGCAAGACCTATAAAGTCATGAATATTGTGTTCTAAGATTTTGAATGTTTAGCCTATATAGGCTACAGTCTTTTTTCATTAGTAGCCTAGTTTTCTTTTCCTTTTAATATTTAGGGGAGAGTGGGGGCAGTTGCAACACTTTTTACATTTCCTTCAGTTTCTCAGCAACCGTTTGTATTAGAAAGACAAAACAATATATATTTTAAACCCATATATGTCACCTACCTGCCCATACTGCTGCAACATGTGTACATATGATAATATGGAAGTAATTTGAACTTAAATGGACCCTGAAAGCAAAACAGTACTGAGGGGCAGTTGCAACAGTCATTTAGATGTAATAAAACTCATACTTTGGCATAATTATTCAAATATTTTTTTAGTTTATTTGAGACCAGAGTTATTAAACCACTGAATTGCCTTTTATGTCAATTTTATCTAATTGTCATTATTGTTGTCATGAGGGACAGTTGCAACACCATCTTAAAACTAGTGATGCTAGCCAAACACATTAGCTTTAACACATGGTACTGAAGTCTGTTAAGAGCTAAGAAACTGCACATTCAAACTATATAATGATAAAGATCAATACTTAAACAGTTTAGACAGTATGACAAAGTATCACATTTTAGGAATAAATGAGGGAACTGTCTGAGTGGACAATCATCATCTATTACACCTTCACCAGAATGATTACTTCAGATTTGTGTGTCATGGTAAACATGTGGTGCAGATGATCTTTAGATCGCGGGTGGCACCTGACTTCCTGTTGGCTACTTCCTCTTTCTGAACATCAGACTTTCACTTCATCAAAGCTGAAAGAGGACAGTAGCTCCACTCTGCAAAAAATACCTGCAGCTCAGACTTCTTATATATATATATATATATATATATATTTCTTTTTTCTTTTTCACAACAATTCACAACAAGTGTTACATGTAGGCCTATAACATATTTCAAACATTAAATAAAAGTACATTATTTTAAGTTAGTCTTACATTACATTACAGTCTTTATTACAGTCACAATCTGAAAGTGTTGGACAGAATTGATGAGTTTGCTAATCTTCATTAGACAGTAAATAAAAAGATCAAATATGTTAAAGTACATGATCATACCTATGTATGATGTTTTTTTTTTTTTACATGCCTCTTCTGTTAAACAACTGTACCTTTTTGTTTCAGTTGCACCGTTGTGACGAAAAGAGAGCTGAGCCAGAAGGCAAAGCTCTCAATCTACCGGTCAGTTTTTGTTCCTACCCTCACCTATGGTCATGAAGGCTGGGTCATGACCGAAAGAACAAGATCCAGGGTACAAGCGGCCGAAATGGGTTTCCTCAGGAAGGTAGCTGGCGTCTCCCTTAGAGATAGGGTGAGAAGCTCAGTTATCCGTGAGGAGCTCGTAGTCGAGCCGGCGCTCCTTTGCGTCGAAAGGAGCCAGTTGAGGTGGTTTGGGCATCTGGTAAGGATGCCCCCTGGGCGCCTCCCTAGGGAGGTGTTCCAGGCACGTCCAGCTGGGAGGAGGCCTCGGGGGAGACCCAGGACTAGGTGGATGGATTATATCTCCAACCTGGCCTGGGAACGCCTCGGGATCCCCCAGTCGGAGCTGGTTAATGTGGCCCGGGAAAGGGAAGTTTGGGGTCCCCTGCTGGAGCTGCTACCCCCGCGACCCGACCCCGGATAAGCGGATGAAGATGGATGGATGGACCTTTTTGTTTCAGTGTGTCTGAGTGCCTCCTCGAGCTGGTGACAAATAAGAGGAAAAATGGAGAGGCCTTCATGGTGAAATTCAATGTAAAGAAATACATGACATTTCCTGTATTAACCTAGAAGCTCAATGTCATCATACAGAACCAAGCCCTCTGACTGAACCCTGTAATGTTTCTCTGTGCTTTAATGTGCTTAAAAAAAGGGTTTTAAGAGTTTTAATCACAACATTGTAGGCTGCTTCCACACTTGTACCAGTCAACGTGAGGCAGTCCAGGTGACCAGAACCCGTAGAACAGATACAGTATTTATTATCGTCATTTTGAAAAGTAATTTTATGATTTTGTATTGAAATGAAATGTATAGCCCACATTAAAAAAAACAATCTGACATAACACATGTCAATAAACAACAGAAAATGTTCCTTTCTCTCTGTTTTCAGTCATTTTCAGTTACTCATACAACTCTAAAATTCAAAGACTTTTCCGCTCAGGTCCTGTCATTTCAGTATCAATATTCTGCAAAATCTTCATTGGCACCAAACTTTAGAATGTGATTTTTTTTTAAAAAGATACTATGCCAGTGGTAATCTGTCCACCCATTCATATTGCCATCCTGTTGATTTGTGTTTGTTCTCTGTCCGTAGACAGATCCAGGAAATGTAAACCAAATTGTATTTAAATATTAAACATTTAAAAAAAAACAACACATATCTCCTTAAAAGCTAAACACTATATATCTCATTATTATACATAAACTCAGCAAAAAAAGAAATGCCCCTTTTTCAGGACACTGTATTTTAAAGATACTTTTGTAAAAATCTAAATAACTTTAGAGATCTTCATTGTAAAGGGTTTAAACAATGTTTTTCATGCTTTTTCAATGACCCATGAACAATTAATGAACATGCACCTGTTGAACGGTCAAAAAGACAATAACAGCTTAAGGGCGGTAGGCAATTAAGGTCACAGTTATAAGAAAATTAGGAAAGTAAAGAGACCTTTCTACTGACTCTGAAAAAAACCAAAAGAAAGACGCCCAGTGTCCCTGCTAATCTGCGTCAACGTGCCTTAGGCATGGTGCAAGGAGGCATGAGGACAGCAGACGTGGCCAGGGCAATACATTGTAATGTCCCTACTGTGAGACGCCTAAGACAGCACTACAGGGAGACAGGAAGCACAGCTGATCATCCTCCAAGTGGCAGACCACGTGTAACAACAGCTGCATAGGATCGGTACATCCGAATATCACACCTGTGGGACAGGTACAGGATGGCAACAACAACCGCAAGAACTGGCCAGTCTGGTGCAGTACATGAGGAGGAGATGCACTGCAGTACTTAATGCAGCTGGTGACCACACCAGATACTGAGGGCTACTTTTGATTTTGACCCCCCCCTTTTGTTCAGGGACACATTATTCCATTTCTGTTAGTCACTTGTCTGTGAAAATTGTTCAGTTAATGTCTCAGTTGTTAAATCTTTTAATGTTCATGCAAATATTTGCATATGTTAAGTTTGCTTAAAATATAAAAGCAGTTGAAAGTGACCGGACGTTTCTTTTTTTGCTGAGTATATTATAATCCTATAACTACCTGTGATCTGTACTGTTTTGTAACTGTGCTCTATTGTTGAAAGTGGTGGGGAGTATGTACATTTACTCAAGTACTTATGTACAGCTTTGAGGTACTTGTACTTTACTTATGTAAACAATTTTTGTATTACAATTTTATGCTATGCCATTTTATACTTACTTACTTATACATACTCCATTATATTTCAGATATGTATTTTTTACTCTACTTTAGTTACAGCTATAGTTACTAGATACTTTCATATGTGACCAGTTTATGATGCATTATTGTAGATTGAACTGCCCAGGAGTATATGAAGTATTTAAAATTAGCACCACGTCGACCAGCTACTACATTAAAGTACCGTTTACGTATTAATACATCAAAAACGTATTATCCAATAAGACTGTTACAAATACATTGTAAATACAATACAAATACACACAAGTACATTTTGTTGCCAATACTTTTATACTTTTACACAAGTAACATTTTGAATGCAGGACTTTTATTTGTAATGATTTTTACAATGTGGTATTAAACCTAAATATATAAACCAATAATGCATTTATTATCGATATACTAGAATTACATGATATCATGAATTAGAAATGAGCAGGAATTACACATAGTGCTAAGTGAAAAAAAGAAGAAAAAGTTGTAGGGTCATTTGGATGAACTGAGCCTTTACAATGGACACATTTATCAGTTAAATAGTGACTCCCAATGGTCAATACATAAAAATGACATTCTGGATTTTAAAGCAGGTCACAGAAATCTTACAAATACCCAAATTGAACTCAGACATGTGTTGATCCAGTGGTCTGTTGAACACTGAAATGTTTAAGGACACACTTGTGCACAGGTATTGCAGTTAGCAAAATCAATTATTATAAGTCAGCATTATTAAAACTGTTTCACTGTTATTACCTGTATACATACATATATTGTTTTCAATGCATTTTTAAGGCAACCTTGGGCCCTAGAATAAAATGGATATACTAAACTATTAGCAAATTGAATGAAAGAAAAGCTTACAGCTTTTAGACCTCCCATGTACAGTACATTGTATTGACTACTTTTAAGATATTTTCGCTGCATATTCCTTGTATGCTGTACACAAAGGCACTTGAGGCATATAGTTTTTATTTTGCACATTGAAGCACTGAGAAACATGGTTTGTAATTGCAGAGAGCTACGAGGAGAATTAAGGAAAAGTCACGTATTTCTTTCCTTGCGGGAACATCAGGAAGGCCTCCCCATTCTTTGTCTCATCTGTCACCAGCTCCAGGAGGGACTCTGCTACCTCAGACACACTGAAATCAAAAGGTACAGTGACTTCAATGAATATGTAATACACAGTATCTCTCATGGTCACAATAATGAACTTTAACGTGTATTATATGATGTCATCGAGGGGTCTAAAAATGATGGAATTAGTTTTATAGTGAATGGAAGTCTAAGTTGCAGCACCTCAGGTTAACCAGCTGCAGAACAAACTGTGTAATGGATTTAATGGAGCGTGTAAAGACTCACGTTAATAGCCCAAACTTTTCTACTAATTTTTGAGTTGCTTCAGCCAGGTGGGAGAATTGTCCCAGTCTGGATGAGATTGTGGTGAAAAGGTCAGTTTGGACGAAACCTGGGCAAAGGGCGTTGAACCGCACACCGTAACCTGATGCGGTAGAGGCAGCCTAGTAAAAGACACACACATACACACAATTAAGCTTCAAATGTCAGAGGCACTAAAGGAAAAAGCTGCCTCACTCAACCTGTAATATACAAAACCAGATAGTGCATAATGACTCAGCTTTTCATAAGAAAGTAGCACACGTTACCTATAGCTTTTGACCCAAAATATGTCAGGACATAAAAGCATATAGAGTATGTAAAGTATCAATTGCAATGATTCCCACACCTATGTGTGTCCAACACTTTGTAAAAAAAACAAAGTAATGAATGAATGAATGAATGAATGACTTCTTGTAGCTACACGTTTTCTTAATCTTCCTGGAATTTCTTTTGTAAAACCATTCTTACCGCCATGGCTCGAGTGAAGCCGATCACTCCGTGCTTAGTGGCCGTATAGACAGGACAGCTTAGTAGAGGACCGAGACCTGCAGGATGTGGGTTATATCAAGTCAATATCTGGCTTCATGATTAAATAACCTGAGGGATGCACACTATTCTACGTTGTCTCTTATGTTCATGCAACAATGTTGAGACCTGGGCCAAGATATTGCTCAAAAGGCAAACACAGTAATTATGAGCAATACATTAAATTAGGAATGCTTTATGAACAAACAAGAGCATAAATTCATAAATTAATCAGAACTACAACTGTCTGTATAACCTTCCAAATAATTCAATTTCAATTCAATTTTATTTATAGTGTCAAATCATAACAGGAATTATCTCAGGACACTTTACAGATAGAGTAGGTCTAGACCACACTCTATAATTTACAAGGACCCAACAATTCCAGTGATTCCCCAAGAGCACGCATGAATGCGTAAGTGCGACAGTGGCGACTGAAAAAACTCCCTTTTAGGAAGAAAACCTTGGACAGACCCAGGCTCTTGGTAGGCGGTGTCTGACGGTGCCGGTTGGGGTATGATGAACAATGGCAAATAATGTCATCATAAATACCTTTCCCATAGTAAAGAAACTATCAACTCTCTGTACTATTTTTATTTTTTCGAAGTGCAAAGAATGCAGCTTTCTTTTGTCGGACAAACAAACACATTATGCAGTACATTGTGGGCCTTACCTGCCATGGATGCAGTGTTGACGATGACCCCTCCCCGACCTCCACTCAACTTGCTCATGTGCTCCAAAGCCAGGTAAGTCCCCCTGATAACACCCACCTACAACATACAATACTTGTTTTGATACTTGATTTTGGTGTTGACATCAGAAATCCCTTTTTTTTCTGTCCATGAATACTTTAGTGTTTCCTTTGTGTACCAAAATTTGTGAAATGAAACAGATGAAGCTGAATGTAAAAGCTGCTAAATTCAACTGTCAATGTCTTCCCTTCTATTAACTGTTAGTCAGCCCTTTGTCGGTTACAGTTAGTCCAGAACGAAGCAGCTCGAATTTTGACCGGGACCAAAAAGTGTGACCACCAGTTTTGGCCACGCTTCCCTGGCTTCCTGTCAGTTTCAGGATTGATTTAAAAAAAATTGTATTGCTTGTTTTTAAGATTTTAAATGGCTTGTCGCCTTCTTATTTATCGGAGCTTTTACATGTCCACACACCTGTCAAAGCACGGAGGTCTTCCAATCAGAGGCTCCTCGATGTGCCCAGATCCAGGTTAAAAAATAAAAGGTGACCGAGCCTTTGCAGTGGCTGCTCCAACCCTCTGGAATACTTTACCTATTAATATAAGAACATCTCGGACTGTTGAAACATTCAAGTCCTTGCTTAGGACCCACTACTATTCGTTGGTTTTCAATTCAAGTTCAGCTTTGACACCTTGTCCTTTTTTTTTTTTTTCTACTGTTGGTTATTTTGTATTGTGTATTGTTGGTGTTTTTTTTAAAGCTTGTTAAGTACTTTGGTCAACTATGGTTGTTTTTAAATGTGCTCTCTATAAATTGCAGGAACGTGTCTGTCTGTGTGTGTGTGTGTGTCTGTTACGCGCATCTCTCTCGAACCGTTAGTCCGATGGATTTCAAACTTGAGGTGTCTTGCTACGGGCACGAGTAAGTGCGTTTGACATTGCTTGGATTAGAAATGCAAAAGATACAGTTATAGGTAAAAGAAGCACACATTGTCTTTTGCTGCTCTAACCGCTGGCCACTCCCCCTCTCACACTGCACACTGAGTGAGCACTTTGGCAGCTAAAATGTGACATACACCTCAGACCCACAAAAATGTACAAAGTAGCACTACTTTGGACTGTCTTTGACTTTGAATAAACAAATGACAATTCCCGAATTTAAGGACGTTTCAGAATCCAACACATGCAAAGCACAACCAGCTACAGACAACAAGTGGCAGACAGAGCGTGATGCCACCTATAGGCACGCTACCAGACACTGTTTTTGAGTCACATCATTGTCCGTGTCTGGGGGCGTGTTTGGTGGGAAAGTAACCTGCATGCCACATGCAGAACGCTTTACAACCTTAACACTCACACACACTCTTTTGTCATGGAGTGGTGTGTTGTGTTTTTAGTCCTCACATAGAAAACAAGCCAGTCAGACCAGTGGTTCTCTCTCTCTCTCTCTCTCTCTCTCTCTCTATACTTGGCTAACCAGTTTATTTTTGCCCGGCAGTTGAAATGCTAGACCCAGGAACTTTACTTGGCTCTTGAGGAGCTGCAGTATTCATGAGTCCATGATGCTAATGTCTGATTACTCCACATTGTGATATTTTGTGAAACGTTCTCTGTCAGGTAAATCAGTAAGTTAGTAGTAGGGTATACAGGGGAGTTGCATATGAAGCAGCAATACCACAGGCCAAGCAATCGGCCCGTTTCCTAAACAGGCACATTTTCAACAGGCACTGCACTAGTATAAATAAAATTGAACTGAACTGCTGAAAAAAAAAAACATGTAAATGTTTCCGTTTGCGGTGGTGCAAACAGTGACTCATGAAACACTGCAATTATTGTGTTATGGTGTCATTTCCCGTGTGTGAGTGGTGCAACCAGGTACAAAGTAACTGGGGTAATCGCAACCAGATGCAGTCTGTTACTCTCTCTTCTTCTTACGAGGTTTATGGAGACCGTTTTCTCCCATGTGGTCTCATTCAAGATGCCAGCATTGTTGCACAGGATGTCTATTCCTCCAAAGTTGTCTGCAGTTTTCTGAAAGGCAGCTTAAGAGCAGAAAAAGGAACAATTAACTTTTTTATTTCATGACCAGGTTGAGCTCCTTCCCTTATTTGGCCTACTATGTAGCATCCTTCACTGTAGAGCTGCATCAATTAGCCAGCTTATCGATTAGTCGATTGCCAGAGATTGCTAGGCTTATTTTTCGCAATATTGTCAAGTAAATGTTATAAAATTTTATTTTTTCCACACCTTCCCACACAAAGTAGAACTGAGCCTTCTGAATCTGAGCGTACAAAACAACACACCCTGAACCTCCCCTTCATTATTAATACGTTACAGCCAGTGGGTTTTTCTTTTCCCTATTGTTGACGTGACCATATAAAGTCTTAGGAATTTATTTGCTCACGCTCTTAACTATATTTAATGTAACTGTATGACTCAAACTAATCTGGGATTAAATTCCATCTGGTTTAATTGAAGACAAAATGTCCCTGAGTTTGTGGGCTTTCTGGTATCTGACAAACAAGGTCCTGGTGGGATTTATTAGTTTAATGTGTTTCTAGGCATGTTTATTTAAATATATCAGACCGCAGCTGTTTTCCTCTCTTCAATACCTCCCCCACTTCCATACTGTGTTTAAGTGTCTGTCTGTCTGTCTGTCTGTCTGTTTGTCTGTTTGTCTGTCTGTCTGTGTCTGTTACCTTTGAGCTGCTCCTCTGATTCAACATTACAGTTCAGGAACAAAGTCCTCTCCTGTCCATACTGTTTGTCCAGAGCTTCCTTCAAACTCTTCCCTGCCGTTTCATTCACGTCCAGGAGAGCTACCTGTGCAGGTGAAGGACTATCAGATACAGAGACTCAGGTTTATTTGGTACACCTAGCTAAAACTAATACAGTCTAATACAACAGTCGGGGAATAAATCCTACCTACATGAAGGTTAAAATTAGAGCTGCAAAGATTAACTGATTAGTTGTCAACTTTTAAATGAATCGCCAACTATTTTGATAATTGATTAATTGGTTTGCCTCATTTTTATGAAATAAAGTAAGAATTCTCTGATTCCAGCTTCCTAAATGTGAATATTTTCTAGTTTCTTCACTCTTCTATGACAGTAAACTAAATACATTTTAGTTGTGGAAAAAACAAGACATTTGACGACGTGTTGGGCTTTGGAAAACACTGATTGACTTTTTCTTTTAAAACCATTTTCTGACTTTTTAAAAACCAAAACAACTAATCGATTATCGATAAAATACTCAACAGATTATTCGACAATGGAAATGATCATTGTTTACAGCCCTAGTTAAACTGTTCCGTTTTTTTGTTCAAACTGCTGTGTCTTGATTCAACTTCATGATCATTTTGGTGGCTGTAGTTTGTGGTGCTGTTGTAATTTTGAAGTTAATTGCACATGTAATTCTATTCTTATTTTATTTACTTCTAATGATCTATTTTTTTTTTTTTTTACTTTTCTCCATTTATCTGTAGTTATTTCTGGCTTTCTGGCTGCTACAACACCTGAATTTAGCCTCTGGGGATCTATAAAAGACTTATCTTCACATATACACCTCAAATACATATCTAGACCTTTACTGATATGAATATGGTGGACATCTCACCTTTAATAAATGCTATCCACCTGCTGAAAAGGAAGATCTGAGAGCACATTTAAAACAATGGACAACAAAGCAGTTTCACATTCCCTCTGCATCCTAAATGCCCAACCCTTCCAAACCTCACTCCTCCAGTTTGTAAAGCAGGCTTTCTGTTCAAATTTTATGGGGAGCAAATGGTAAAAACAGATTGATTACAGCTGGTACTCTATATAGACAACACAGTAGGCCTACACTGGTGTATTGTCTATATAAAGTAGCCTACCAAGCACCGGACATTCGCAGCATGAAGCTCATCTTAAATGGATAGATGCATTTTCGAGTTGAAGCCGTGTTGTACGTAAGCATATTACATTAACCATAGAAAAAAAAAAATCTTATCTCGTAATTATGAGATAAATGCATTTTCAAAACAACAGAAAACAGCTCTTTTGTGTGAAGGTTTCAGGGTAGCTGATGCCATGGAAGCAAGTAGGCCTGCGCCATGTGTTGTTTGTGTCTTAAAAGATGAAACATGTTTTTTAATCCACAATGAGCTTGTGCTCAAACTTTAATGTACGAACCAGGTGTTTAAAATTCTCATAATTACGAGATCTTTTCTTAATAACGAGATTTTTTTCTCAAAATTATGAGTTATTTTCTCGTAATTACGAGATCTTTTCTCAAAATTATACGAGATAAGGTGTCTAAATGTTTTTTCCTATTGTGAATATTAATACGCTTCCGTAGTGTTGGGCTACTGCCCAACACTACGGAAGCGTATTAACAATCTACAATCTGTAAAAACATTTCTGGCAAAATTTGATTAATTGATGTTTTGAGCAAATAAACATATTAAAAAGACTTAATTCCAGACCAAAATGACTCCATAAGAAGTTTTCTTTCACTGAACAATGCATCACGGTTCAAAAGCTGGAAGATAGCCTAATATAGACAATATGCAAAACGGTCCGTGTAGGCTACTGAAGTGACCCGTCTACCCACAATATCACACAAACAAACGTTACCTTGGCACCATTTTTCAGGAGTATCTCTGTTATGGCTTTTCCTATCCCCAGCGCTGCTCCAGTCACTACTGCGATTTTACCATTTAATTCCATTTCAGATGTTCAGTCGAGTCAAGATAGGAGGCTCTCAGCTGTAGGATCCCTGCAGGAAATATAACCGTGATGAATCCAGAGAAGAGTGTTTCTAAACTAGCACCGCCCATCATAACATTAAAAAAAAAAAAGAAGAAAAAAAATTTAAATAAATAAATAAATAAAAAAGACACTATCATCAGGAGAATCCACCAAACGTGTCGAAACATGAAGCCAAATAACATCAGTGTATAGGTTAAAACCATAAACCAATTACAAAAGAATTGAATTGAATGTTCAATCGATGAGAGCTTGTTGGTGGATTTTATGTGTGCCGAATTTACGAGTGTCTCCTTGAATATCTGAAAAAGAACTTAATTACAATTTGGATATCTGTATCTCTGTTTATACGTAAGACGGCATAAAACTGCCACATCTTTAAAGAAGTTTGGAATGAATGTGCCAACAAAAACGTTTCGTAAGCTTACACATTTGTAATTGTGACCACCAGATGGAGGTATAGTGTTGTGTGACTTGATAAAATGGACTTTATTAATCCCACACTGGGGAAATTCCTGTGTTACAGCAGCTCAAAAGAAAAAAGAAAAACTATGTACACACATCAGAATAACACAAATACACATTAAGTAGACATAGGCGAAAGAAAAAAATATACATAAAGTATATGAACAAGAAAATAGAATCAGTTATAATAATAATAATAGTAATACAAAAACAGACATATTTACACACTAAACACCCTTATATAAACAGACAATACATATACACAGATATACAGATGAGTAAGGTGCTGGTGAATAGATATGACATATTGCACAGTTGGAGGTAACAAAGAGCGATATACAAATAAATATGCATAGTTCAGAATATTGTCCAGAGATGGCTCAGAAACAGTTAGCAGTGCTACATTATGATGTTGTATTAAAGAGTCTGACTGCTGCTGGAATGAAGGTGTGACCTGTGGTAGCGCTCCTTCTTGCACTGCACTGAGGGTGCAGCAGTCTGCTGCTGAAGGAGCTGCTCAGGGAATTCACAGACTCATGTAAGGGGTGAGAGGTGTTGCCCATGATTGATGTCAGTCTGGCTAACATCCTCCTTTCCCCCACCTCCTCTATGGTGTCCAGAGGACAGACCACAACAGAGCTAGCCCTCTTCACCAGTCTGTTTAGTCTTTTCCGGTCCCTCTCTGAGCTCCCAGCTCCCCAGCAGGCTACTGCATAAAAGATAGCGGACGCAACCACAGAGTCATAAAAAGTCTTTAACAGAGTCCTGCACATACACATATGCACATACCTGCAGGTATAGGCTATTGTAGGCTAATCAGTATTAATAGGACAATTAATACTGAGAATTTCACTTTCTCTGGATTTTGCTGTTAGTTATTTTTTTCCAAGCCACAACTAATTTGTGTGCGTGTAGGCTACATCCAGGCTGTGTGTGTGTGTGTGTGTGTGTGTGTGTGTGTGTGTGTGTGTGTGTGTGTGTGTGTGTGTGTATATATACACACTATACATTTATCTGGTTAATACAAAGCAGTTACTATTTTCTGGGAAATTAATGTAACCAGCAGCACTATCAGCTGGTCTCAGGTTTGGCACACCCCATCCTGATAGCTGACAATATACTGGTGTGTTTCATACTGCTTTTACTCAGATAATGTTGGGAGTTGAGTTTTAGTGAAGTGAGTTGAGGAAGCTATAAGTCAAAGCCTAAAGATGAGTTATTTATAGTTTGTAGTTTAACACTTTATATGGTCTTAGTTTCAGAGATCATTGTATTTTTTATTTTATTTTACTTAGGCTACTAAGAAATTGCACTATAGAATAATGTGCGTGGGGGAAGATGCCCTCAAGGCATTTTGTCCCAGACCACTTATGTCCTACTAGCCTACAGATGTGAATTTTTCACATTTTTATAATTCTCTTATTTTAAATTTTCTTATTTAAAAAAATAAGCATGATTGATTTAGTGTTAATCAGGGGCAGCAGGATCAGCTGTGTTCCCTTAATCCTAATAAAATAAAAGAGTACATAATCACTATGTATTAAAGATTACCAGGTACATTACCTCCCTTTTTCAGGTACAGTAGCACCACCCGTGTGTGTGTGTGTGTGTGTGTGTGTGTGTGTGTGTGTGTGTGTGTGTGTGTGTGTGTGTGTGTGTGTGTGTGTGTGTGGTAAGAGGGCTGCAACAACTTGGGATGGCCAAAAAGAAGGCTGAACAACTTGCAAAGTACTGTGCCATATCTGCTATTATTGGCAGCCGCCACATATGGCGGAGACGCTGTTACTTATACCCTTAAGAACTGAGTATTGTGCTACTTATACCCTTAAGAACTGAGTATTGTGCTACTTATACCCTTAAGCAGTGAGTATTATGCTTGTTAAGTGATATTGTGAAGATCTGCTGCGTGCCACTGGTCCATGAGTTTGTGTATGTATTGTATTATTTGTGTCCCTGTACTATTTTTCTTCATGTGGACATAAATAAATGATTAAAATGTGTGTGTGTGTGTGTGTGTGTGTGTGTGTGTGTGTGTGTGTGTGTGTGTGTGGGTGTATTAGGACTGCTTGTTTTTTTATCGTCATTGTGTTAGTTGAAAGACAATATCAGCAGAAAACTGCACTTTAACACATAACTGTCATTCTTTATTTAGTGGTTCCTTTTATATTTAATTCAATGTTCAATTTGTTCAGTAAAATTGTTAGCAATGATTTCCTTTTATTTGTTTTAAATTCAACCTGCAATTTGTTGAGTACAGAACTGAGTACATTTAAATATTTCTTTATTTATTGCGTGTAATATCGTTATCGCAATATTCAACAACATGATTGCATATCACATATTTTCTTCATATTGTGCAGCCCTAGTTTGTGTGTGTGTGTGTGTGTGTGTGTGTGTGTGTGTGTGTGTGTGTTTGTTAAGGACGCCTATTGCTTAAATGGTGTTGATGAGCATACTTGGCAAGACTGTGCATGCTGCTGCAACAGTAGAGGTCACTGAAGAAATTACTGTGTGAGAGTGTGTCACAACCACACGAAATGTGTCAAAAACTGTTATACAGAATAGCAGACCCTTTTTTAGTTCAGGCTGTGATGCAGTTCTGTAAATTAATATGACTTTTGTGTGATGTAACAAGAACCAGAACTGCCTGTGTTGCAGCCAACAGGGACACCCCGAAAAATAGATACATACATTTTGTGGAACTTGTGGCTGTGGCCTGGAACTTAAAAACACACAAACGACCTGGTAATTATAGCTATGAAGACCTCCACACGTCATGAATATGAGATGATTTGCCTGAATAGTGGCTCACTGGAAGGATCTTTACCTGGGACATCTTGCATGGGCATCCTTTGTTTACCCATTAGCTTCCACAAAGTGGGCGTTGGTCTTCAATTAAAAAAACAACATAAAAACAAACAACAATTTAAATCACTCATCATCAAAAAAACAAGAAACGGTAAAACACGCCTAAAATAAAGAATCTGAAAATAACTGAAAGGGTAGACAATAGAAACTTTCAATGAAAATAGAAACAAGAATAAATAATGACAAAAAATCTACAATCAAAATCAAAAGGTTCCAGCAATACAAATAATTAAAAGTAATAATTAAAAGTACAAGATCTTTGTGAGATTTATATTTTTTTGTGACTTTGTGAAAGAAAATGTACTTTTTATCTGTTTTATGTTGGTGGGGAGCATATCCCAGACAGAAGAAGCTCTGTAAATAGCATAAAACATATATACGGAAAGAATAAATGTCTGTAAAATTAGTTTTATTCTGCTGAGAAGATGTGTACAGACCAGACCTCTGTGTCCAAATGTGCCACTAGGTGGAGTGCAGAGTTGCCACATGGTAACAAATGACCTGTTTCACTGAGTCCATTACATCATAGTTTTAGATACAGAAAGTTTAAACACATGGACGCAGAAAGAAAGAGCTCCTTTTCATATCTTCTACCTTTTCAACAGAAGCCATAATGTGTTTAATGTTGTACCTTTTAATATATTTTTTGTAGACTGGTTCTGGCTTTTCTTTTTGAAAGGACTCCCTCTGATAACTGCTAGCACTGTTATAGCAAAGTAGAGCCCAATGACAGAAGGTGTTTGGCACTTCAAAATGTTTCTATTCAGCAGCTTCCAACCAATTCCATCATAAAACCAGGGAATTGGGGCTGTCACTCAATAGTCACCTCATGTCCAATCACTTTAATTAAAATATACGTTAAAAACTACTTTATCTGAGATTTTCTGAAACAGTGGTTGACAGCGTGTCTGAGATCAATTACAAACTTTAAGGTTTTGTCAAGTGAGATCCAGCTCCTCCACTCGGTTGATGACGTATACTGTGTGAAAGGACAAAATATATAGTTCAGATGCCTTAAATAAAACTGATATAAATTGTTATGAAAAAAGCCTATACTTCCAACTCTGTGCTCTCACAAACCGGGGTCACAAAGGCCCCTCGAGCGTGTCTTGCTTACGGGGCAAATCCGCCATTTAACGGCTTTCAACTGTGATTTGCTGACCAGCTGCTGACTTGTGTTTTCATCCCAGTGGTCCATTGCCATTTCACTGGTGATTACACTGCTACAGAGCTCCAGAGAGCAGAACAATGCCCGAGAGCTTTACATGTCACCAGTGTCATCGGCCGCAAAGAATAGGAGGCTGCTATTGAGAGAAATATCAGCCTGTTTACAGTGAGGGGCCTCGATGGGCGGGCGGGCGGGCAGGGGGGGGATAGGATAAGTGCATGTGAGGGTGTGTGTGTCTATATGTCAATACTACAGAAGACTGTGACTGTGAATGCAAAGGGTTTGGTGTTTGTGTTAAGAGATTATGTGGTCTGAGGGTGTGTGACGGGTGCTACAACCTAGACAGAGATTGTTTGAGAGGTGTATGTCGGCTGCGATACATTCAGATGTGTGTGTGTGTCCCAGAGAAGGACAGAGAGGGATGCACAACGGACAACGTGAGGTCTGTCATCAGGCCAACGCCAATATGTTGTGCTATTGAAGTGCTTCTGCCACAGACACACAGTGCAGTCATCTCTGTTTGGATACAGCTAATAACAGAGGTCAAATGTGTCTATGACTGTCCATGTTCTGGTCTTGAATAAGAGATCTAAAAGAAACAAAAATCACAACTCTCACTTGTTCAGCAGTCGACTTTCAAACCCCTGATGTCGAAGCCTCCTGCAAGCTTTTAAAAGTACCAACAAAAGAGCACTTTCAAAATGGCCCCTGCTCCCAAATGCAATTTTAGGAAGCGATGAGCTCCGCAACTTCTTTTCCAAACTGAGAATGTCTGTCTGGACTAGGTTTTTCCAAAAGGCACCTTACAGTTTTCTGTAGACTAGTCTATCTTTGCCAGACCCTCCTCCAAAGCGCACTGAAGGAAGGTCTGGCTACTCCACCTAGCATTTGGGGATGGGAGGAAAACGTGCTCTGGTATAATGGCATTTCTTTAAACCAATCAGAATTGTCATGGGCGGTGTTAAGCTCCGCACAGAGCCGCTGCAAAATAGTCGTGCGAGAGAAAATTCAGATGGGACAGATAGTCTAGCTAGCTGTCTGGATTTACCCTGCAGAGATCTGAGGAGCAGTTAACCATAGTCCTCTTAAATCGACCGAATTTAAAATTCCAACACAAAGAAAGCGGAAGCAAACATCATGCATCCGGCGGAATTTCCTGCGACACTGGAGCAATCCCGGAAGTGTAACGTCAAGGATGTAGACTATCTGTAGACATACCCTAAGTTATTTGTTTTATGGGGGGGGAAACAAGACGTTTCACCAAGTCACTAAACACCTGAGGAGCCATGTGCAAGTCTAATGTTAGCATATTCAGTTGAGTGATAGGAACATGTTTAGTTTCTGAAGTTGGCAAAGTTGCAAAAAAACATGCACGTTTTTACATTTTAACTGGGAATCTAACAATATACTGAGATAATACTTTACTTCTGAAATGTGTTCAATACATGGGCCCAAGGATTAGTTAAAGATTTTGGCAAATACAACTTTCTTTCCTGAGAGTTACAGGAGAAGATTGATACAACTCTCAAACCTGTGTCATTTAAATATGAAGCTTGCAATCAGCAGCCAGTGAGCTAATTTTAGTAAAAAGACTGGAAACAAGGGAAACAGCTAACCGGTTTCTGTCCAAAGGCAAAGAAAAACAATCCTCTAAATCTCACAAATTAATACAATTTGTTTAATCTGTTCAAAACTTAAATGTAAAAAACAACAAGGGAGTTAGATTCTGGACACTTTCTAGTCTCTGCTGGTCACCGATCCAATGTGGGATCGCACATTTGAGTGGGTCCTTGTCTCGCAAGCTGCCTGTTGTGTTGATGTTGTTATGAGCAGGACAAACAGTAGCCTGGCAGGGACGAGAGAGAGAGAGAGAGAGAGAGAGAGAGAGAGAGAGAGAGAGAGAGAGAGAGAGAGAGAGAGAGAGAGAGAGAACAGAGGGACTAGAAGGTATTGTCACCACTGGTCTGACACTGATGTGTCATGGCTTGTTTTCTATGTGAGGACTAAAAACACACCACTCCATGACAAAACACATTTTCAGCATTTCACTGTCAAAACCTGACTTCTAAGATTGGGAATAATAATACTAGCATAATAATAATAAGATGACTGCAAAGAATGTAACAATCTTTAAATGGACTAGCTCTTAAAATGTTACACTTATCCCAAATAGTCTTTCAAAATTGAATGCAGGTATCTTTTCATTGCGGTGGTCATTGTTTCCATCATCTGTTTGTTTTGTTCAAAGAGTTACTTAACACTTAACAATCTTGTTTTTGCCAACCTCCAGCAGTTTAACTTCTCATCTTGCTGCAGTGATGTAGACATGTGCTCTTTAGGAACACCCCGTGGCATCCATGTTGGGTGTGGTTACAGGTGCCACAAAGCACATTTCTGATCACACCTAACCACACATGGCTGGGTATGAATATAAATATGTGAACATAAAAACATCTGTTGTTGTAACCTGAGCTTTAAATAAAAGATTAGCTTTAAAGAGAGGTGTCGTAAATGTTCTGAATGTGTTTTGTTCTTTTAATCACATATGATTTTAACCCTCCTGTTGTCCTCGGGTCAAATTTGACACGTTTTTAAAGTTTCTATATCATACATTTGGGTTTCTTTCCACCAAAGTGCCCAAATATAACATGAATGGTTCCAAAAAATTGAAATCGTTTCAAAACAGTAACGTTATACTGACAAAACTTTGACATACAGTATACCCGTCTGTGATTATCCACTCCACATCTTCTGATCTTAACAATTAGTCAAAATAATTCATCGTTTCTGCTTTTTTGAAACTCAGAAATTAGGTATAATTTCATATAATGAAGTTTGTTGACCACTGCATTCCAACAAGACGTGTACAACTAGTGGTAACAATTTATACTTTATGTTTCATAAACAGGTAAAGTTAAAACAGACAGAGGACAAGGGTTAATCTAAATACACTGCTGCTAAGATGCACTCATGCATTTGTTTTTTTGTTTTTGTTTTTTTCAGTTAAACAAAGAATTACAAAACTCAACGAACATTTTAAAGATAAAGACTGAAAGCTTTTGTCTGGCGCTGTTTTCCACACCCAAACATTGTATTCAGGCAGGTATTTGACATTTAACTGTTTGCTTTTCTCACCTGGAGGACTGAAGGCTGAGGTTTATGTGATTAAAATGTGAGCAACAGCCAGGGGAGAGGATTTACAGCAGCTTTACTGGTCCTGTCCACACCACACCCCGTGAAGTTGGGGGATATTTTTAGGGGGGATTTTGGGTTTTGTTGGTGCTGCTGCGTTTTGCAGCATCTCATTTTTTCTTTTTAAAGATAATTGTTGGGGCATTTTAAGCCTTTATTTCTATAGGACAGCTTAGACTTGAAAGGGGAGAGAGAGGGGGAATGACAGACAGCAAAGGGCCACAGGTTGGAGTTGAACCCGTGGCCGCTGCGTGAAGGAGTAAACCTCTATATATGGGTGCCCGCTCTACCAGGTGAGCTACCCAAGCACCCAGAATCTCATTTTCAAAGGGGTTTTGTATTGTATTGCATTTAATTCTACTTAATTGAGTATTTATTTTAAATTCCAACTTTATGGCCTGGACTCAGGACAATGCTGCTAGTAGATTGACTTAAAATGTACATCTACACCTACGCTTAAGGGAACATTTTTGGGAACATTTGATTTTCAGGTGAGACAACGTCAAGATTTCAGGTTAAAATTGAGCTAAAATGAAAAACAAAGGTCTGTATTCTCTTCTTGGTTTGAAAAAAAAAAAACCTTCTCATTCTAATGTTTTCAAGTTCTTGTGTTTAATGTGACTACAAGGAATTTACATTTAATCACGGGTTTCTGTGATGATGTGGTCAGTTTATTAATAGCATGTCATACTTATAGACATTTAATAAGAAATGTAATCAGTTGTACAGGCAGAGTGCCAGCGCTAATGAGGGCCATGCTCTATTTCTTATTGGACTCATGACTCAGTAGCACGCATCAGAGTAGGACAGGTATGAGGAAGAGTTGAAAAAGTGTGTGTGTGATGGATGTAAATTCATGAGGTCACAAATGGCACAAGATAGATATACATGTTACTCTTTCTTTGTCTAGAGTTCCTGGCTTCTCCTGTACACCCATTAACACGCCCGCCATTCAAACACAGAGGAGTAGCAACCAATGCTGCACCCTTCATAATAATGCAGCCATTAACACTATGTGGTGAGAAACACGTCACGATCGGTACTGACTCATGACATATTTCAGGCTTTAGTCATAAACATACGGGGAATCCTGCAGGCTGTTTGCAGGAGCTGAAGTCTTTATAAACTCTCTCTGCAGAGAAACCCCTGCACTGTTTGTCAGCGACATGATACACTTCACATATTTTCAAATATTTTTCATTTAGTAGTGACAAGTTTAAGAGATGTTGAAACTTTTCATATCAAAATACTGGTCACAGCTCATTGCAAAATGTTTTGGGGTTGGATCAGTTTTTATTTGAATCTGGCAATCTGAGTTTATGGGGAAACATGGGGTTTTGTTGTGTAGGATCTTTTTTATTAGTGTATGCAAATGTATACATGTGTATACACATGTATACACAGTGCTTGTTGAATTATCTGCCAAAATCTACTTCACGCAGCAACTGCTCAGGAGTGAGGTGTGAAAGTAGACATGATGTAAACTTTTCTCTTTTTTCAGTCTTTGCACAACTATTTCCATCACTTTTCATGAGCACAACCGAGTGCAACACCACAAATAACTTTGAGGAGATACTGTCTGAAAATGTTGGCTGTTATTTCCATTTGTAGGATTCATCGTGTCTCAGTCGGCTTTATCACAGCAGGTTTTTCACCCCACCTTCAAGTGTGGCCATTCAGACCAGGCAATTACACTTCTGCACTAGTTTGTTTGGCTCCTTAACCTGAGGCCACAAGTAAGAAGAGGTAAGAATGCACTGTGCATGTACAAACACAATTTCCATTACTTTAAAGACTTCAGAGGGTTACCTTGTTTCAAACCATTCCAGCGTGGTATAGAAAGCCTGCAGGAAGACTTGTGCCAGTTTCATTAATATTCAACGAGCTAAGCTGCTTGACTCTGATTGGCTAACAGCTAGCCAATGAGAGCCTGGCTATCAGCATCCTTTACCCAGCAAAACTGGGCGAGCTCATGAATAGTAAAGAGCTCAGGCAACATGATATCAAACTGACCAGCTTTTGTAATTGGCCTGATTTCTCCGCTTATTTCTTTTCAGTGGCTAGAGCTGACAGAGGAGATAGCAGTTAATTTTCACATTCATGACATAACACAAACACATATGGACCTAACATATTTCAAAAAATGCAAGTAAAAACGGTTTTGTGTGGCAGGGCACCTTTAATGTTTAATTTATTATAGTTTATACAGTGCATATCATAGTTAACATTTACACTACTATAATGTATTGCTTTCATTGTTTATTTACATTCATTAATTTTTAAAATGTATCTGTATATGCACTTTTTGGTTCGAAGCTAATCATTTGTATTTGGTTGTACTGGTACTTTAAATACATGTTTTGATGCCATTGCTTATGTACTTCAGGCTACAAGTACAGTTTTGAATGCAGGACTTTTATTGTATTTTTTACAGTGTGGTACAGCTTTTAAATATCTGAGTACTTCTTCCACCACTGACAGAAAGCCATAGTGGCTGTAAAGAAGAAGTATTCAGATAATTTACTTACTACACTGTGAAAATACTCTACGGCATTTGAAACCTTACGTAAGTTATCAGCAAACTTAAAGTGCTCAAAGTAAAAGTACTCAGTGTGGACTCAATGTTCCCTTTCAGTGTTTTCCTATTATATATGTAAATAGATGTTTCTGGATTAATGTTACTGCTTTAGAGTACGTTGAAGTTTATTGCTGTAGGTGTTTAATATTGAGGTCATTTGAACTACTTTATATATTGTTTAATCTACAGCAATGCATCATTTTCTATAAGATCATGTTTGTAGCGTTGCTGTCCTGTGAGAACCACATATATTTAAAAAGTCAACTTTTGGTGCAAAACAGTTTTCAGCTTTGTGACGATGCATATCCAGCTGATCTAAGAGCCTGAAAGACTTTATTTAGCTTAAGAAGTACGAGCATTTTCCTCAACACATAACACTTCATCGTTCTGTTTATCAGAAAAATAGAAATTTAAAATCACAAAATTTGGAGATCCATGGTTTTCACTGGACAGGAAGGCTATGAGACATGTTTAAACTGTAAAGTAGCCTAACTAAAGCTGTCAGACAAATGTAGTGGAGTAAAAAGTACAATAGTTTCCTCTGAGATGTAGTGGAGTAGAAGTATAAAATGTCATAAAATGGAAATACTCAAAGAACATGTAGGCTACATTGAATTGTACTTATTAATTGTACTTAAGTAGTCTACAGTAGGCTACTTGAGTAAATGTACTTGTAAATGTACTGTTGCATTCCACTACTGGTAAAGGCACAGTTAAATACACAGAGTAGGCTACAGCACACACACACACACACACACACACCTACACACACACACACACACACACACACACACACACACACACACACACACACACACACGTAAACCAATCTGGTATGATAAAATTATAAAGCTTTATATAAAAAAAACGGGGGGGAAAATGGACTCAAGACGGTGAGAGGACACGTGCAGCTCCGGTGTGGACACGTGTGTACCCTAACAGGGTTTAGGTGCTTTCCCCCACTTTTATTTAGGCTACAGATTTTAGAAAACAGAGTAACATAAAATAAACGAGTGAAGGACAAATACATGTCAAATCATCATCACGAGGTTTTATTTAAACAGGTAGTTACAGTAAAAACCTTGTGTTTTGGACAGATATTTAATGAGGTAACGGTGATTTGTGGACGCGTTCAGACCATGGATGGATTTTAAAGAGAACGGTTCAGACGGTGAGACCGACGTCATCTAAGAGCACCGCGCTGCGTTCAAGTCTATATGAAAAATTTGTCGCAGATATGACGTTATGGGTAATTAAGTAAGTACAAGCAGTGAAAGGAAAATAAAGGAAAAATTAAGTAGGCATACAACTACTTGTTTGATATTATTTTTTTTAGTGTTGTGTGTATATCGTTTTACATGGTTCACCCCAACATTTACATGCATTGTGCCTCACAAATACATGAATGGTATAAACATTAAATCAAACCAACTTCAAAAGGTGCTGTGTCTGGCTCGAATGACTACGTTAAATAAAACAAGTTGCATAAATATCTTAATAATTGCATAATTTATAGCCTATAATAATGTTAGCTACTATTCTGAAAGTGACCATTCTGAGTAACTTAACCTATAATATGTAAAATAGTCTATATTTTGCTATAAACAGTAACATTTTTAACTCGGGACTTTTACTTTTAATGGAGTAGCCTATTTTTTCATTTTTGGTTTTACAACTTTTACTTAAGTAAAGGATTTGAATACTTCAACCAATGAGACTGGTGTAACACTAAATGTAACAAACGTGTTGCTGTGCTGTGATGTCAATGTGAAGGTGCATTGTCCATATACTATTCATTCAATTTAATTCAATTGTATTTATAGTATCAAGTCATAACAAGAGTTATCTTGACACACTCTACTAGAGTAGGTCTAGACCAGTAAGACCACACTATAATTTACAAAGACCCAACAATTCCAGTAATTCCCACAAGAGCAAGCATTTAGTGTGACAAAGGCGAGGAAAAACTCATTTTCAGGCAGAAACCTTGAGTGGTGAGTACAACTTCCTTTAGGGAGAAACCTCGGACAGACCCAGGCTCTTGGTGGGCGGTTGTCTGTCGGTGCCGGTTGGGGGTATTCATATATATTAATAGAAGTAGCTATGTAGTAGTTAATGTTATGCTATATATATATATATATATATATATATATGTGTGTGTGTGTGTGTGTGTGTGTGTGTTTGTGTTTTATTTAATCTTTAAGATGATAGAGTTTTGCATTTAATTAAAGCTTGTATTGAGGGCAGCTATAGCTTAATTTGTCTAGATATATTGCTTCAGAAAATATTACAAAGTGGTGCATTAAAAACCTGGCGTA
Source organism: Sander vitreus (assembly GCF_031162955.1). Taxonomy (NCBI): domain Eukaryota; kingdom Metazoa; phylum Chordata; class Actinopteri; order Perciformes; family Percidae; genus Sander; species Sander vitreus. The sequence goes on from NC_135867.1 coordinate 7,877,099, forward strand.
GTGAGCATTTTCTCTTTTACTTTTTCAAAACTGGGTTGGTTGATTTCTCTTTTAAACACAAAATCAAACTAGGTTAAACAGCTAACTTAATGTGAAAAATGTATTCTCTCTCCATGAGACATTTCGTTACTAAAACACTTGAATGCGCAAAACAAAAGTGACACTTCCGATATTGGGATTTAAGAGGTTTTACGACGAGGAAGTACTTGAAAGCAGCATCTCGACATGACCCAGAAGCGCGCTCCCGGGATTACGTGGCTACGCCCCCTGTACAATGAACGTGCGCGTACCCCTCTATCGCGTGGTGGGGATCATCCATATTGCTGGTAGTGGTGGAGATAGGGTTGTAATCCTGCGAGGCCCTCGGACACGTTTCTTTATTTTTTTTTTTACATATGTTTTAATTCGGCGCTGACTACTCTGCGTCTAGACTGAAGCTTTTTTGGTCTAGTAGCGACAGAGGAGCGGCAGACTCCGCGGAACAACTTCAGATTTTCTTGAAATTGTAGGCGAATTCGGGCCGGGGGGAGGACTGGTAATCCTGAGGGGGGAAGAAAGACGGCGGTGGGAAATGGCCACTCAGGTGGAGGCTCTCCTGCCTGGCAACCCGCTTGCAAAAGCGGAGGAGCACGGTAAAGTGATCTGCGGTGAGCCGGAGGATGAGGGAGGCGACGGGGCCAAGCGGCAGACGGGTGTCGCCGAGCAGGGCAGCAGCAGCAGCAGCAGCAGCAGCAGCGGCAGCAGCCCAGGGCAGGGAGGGACCCCCGATACGGAGGAGCAAACCTCCAAAGAGGCGACAGAGGAGAGCAAAGGGGGTTGTGAAAGCGAAGATAAGCAGAACGAGGAAGGTGTTAAAGGCAGAAAGGAGTTTACTGAAGCTCCCCCGCCCAAGGTGAACCCGTGGACTAGGAAAATGAGTGCGGTGACCGTGGTCAGCGTGAATGGACAAGCACACCACGGTTTGTACCCTCCCTACATGTTGATTTTACTGGCTGTCAGTGTTGTCTCGGTGTCTGTCCGTCCAGGTGTGGTCACACAAGATGACCGAGCAGCTGTCACAGGGGGATCAGATAGCATTTTATTGAAACCAAGAGTCAAGTGAGTGCATAAACAAGCCCAGTCTGTGGTCGCCCTCTTGTTGCTCCCTGCAAGCTGGATATAATTGGAGTGAAAGCCCCCCTCCTTTTGCTAGTGAAGGCTATTCCTGGAGTTGTGGACCTATGGGGTGGCTGGTTACACAATGGCTCACACCCTTAACAAAAAAATGAAATGCTCAAACGTTTTTTTTTTCTTCCTAGAATTTAGGCTGAAAAGTCCATATGCCTGGGCAGTTTGCACCCCTTTAATTACAGGCCATTAACTTTACCTATTTGAGATGAAATTGTGTTGTCTTGGCTTACCCTTTATCATAATTTAAAAGTTTAAGGTCTAATGAATGGATTCTACTTGTTCTGCCCGTTTATGGACACCTTGTGTTGTCGTGCAATGGAAGTTGCTGTGCTTGTGTCACCACACCAGACGAACTATATTCATATTAGTGCATCAAGTTTTTGTGTTTTTCTGGCATTTTTGTGAGGGGAGAGCATGTTAATTCCAGCAGTGTCACCGTTCGTGCTTGCTGTAGTGACTTTAAACTTAAAGTCGGAGTAGCTCAAATGTCATGTTTAGCCTGGTTCATCACCATGTTCTCCCTCCCCTGTGTCTCATCTGCTGCTGCCACCCAGTCAGTCAAACGCTCCCTGTGTTTGCCAAATATTTAATCCAGTGCTTACTACTGTTTACACGTTTGTTTTGAGGCAGGTTTTCGAAACACAGCCTCGCCACAAATTAACGAGACATCCGCCCCTGCCTCACGTTGCATCAATTAGAAGAAAAGCCACTAGCCTGGCCGGCTGTGTAGATGCTGCTTAGCCAGCTAACAATAGCACACCGACTCCCGAGTCCTCTTTGGCCTAGTGCGCCGTCAAGCCCTTCCCACTCAGATGTTAGCTTAGCTTCCAAGTTGCTATTGTGCATTCCTTTTCATCTTGTGTAAAACGTGTCACCTTCCTAAAGATCGATTCTCGACACTGAAACATCGAACAACATGAAACCTCTCGTTTAATCTCTTTTAAAAAGGCAGCAAGCTTGTTATGAGACGTCACGTGCTCACTCCACGTGTTACCCGAGAGAAAGGCATGGGCGCTGCTAGCTAACTAGCTACTTAGCTTGCCACCTGCGCCGGATCCGTGAAAACTTTAGAGGCTAGATATTATTTGATGTTACCCCATGTGAGGTAGGCTGGTTGTTTCGTGGTCGATAAGACGGTTGTCATGTCGTCTGATGTGTTGTCAGCGCTAACCGGGCTCCGTTCTGCTTGTCCACCCAGCTAGCGATCGTTAGCATGGAAGCTAACACGCAGAGGGTCATCATGGTTTCTGCATTATCTCACTTGTCCGGGCTAACTTTTTTTTTTAATTTTTTTTTTTTTAAATACAACTAATTGTTTTGTCATAAAAAATACGCACATTAATTTTCTCAAATCAAGTAAGGATTGGCAAAGTACAAGGCCAAACTAATCTAATGTGGAGTGATCATTGGTGCACATGGAGACTGCTCCTTCTCTGCTCTGTAGCAAGACAACGTGGTTTGTCAAACACTCGTGTGTGTGCTTTTTCCTGGACAGTGTCCGCTTTGCAGTTGCACAGTCAGGTAATAATGATTCTGACTGTGGAATGCCAGCGATTCCTGTTGTCCCTTTGTTTGCCAGCTGGCTGTTTGCTGCGTGTAACTAATGTAGAATCTGGGGCTACCGCCTGTACCCTGAATCTGAACCAGTCTGGGTACGTTTGGTCTGGTGGAAGTGCTCCAAAAGCTGTCAAATCAGCAAGTAAACCTGGCTGGGAGCCAGAGGTTGAGATAACCATGCAGTAGTGCTCTCTTTTTATGTTGCTTTCAAAGACCAGGATTGGTTAGATGGTAATTGTGGTTCCAAACCCCCTTTTTGACCCTGTTATACCAACCCTACTACAGAGCTCGAACAAAGTCTGGAAAATGCTTAATGTGTTCAAAGTTAGGAATGTTTTTGAATATCTTCTTGAAAAATGCTTGATTTTCAACAGAATCTCTTGTTTCGTCGACAAAATCACTCCTGTAAACCAAAAATGTTTTAATATTTGAAATGGAATAATCATGTCATTTGTTTGTCTTCTGGCAATGATCAAAACATACACAGTTAATATGAACAGCTGATAAAATAAACAAAGTGACAATATATAGGTTTACTGTTTTTAAAGTTATTCTTTGAAGATGGGTTAGGGCATGCTCGAAAGTTCTTGTCCTAGAACATTTCATTTTAGTCAAAATGATTGTTCACTAAGTAAGAAGTTGAGTCTTTTTAACAGGTAGACGTCTCCCTAATCAGTCATGTGTACTCGGTGTGTCCTTGAACAGACCCTGGACTTCTGTCCTGGATAAGAACACCAGCTGACGGCTGAAAATGTATTTCCACGGCCCAGGCAGCTTGTTTTAGAAACGCAGTAGGAGTGATCCTAAATGGATTTGGATTCTGAATAAGCAGCACATTTTTACAGTCGCCTCAGGTATGCTACTACTGACTGGGTTTACTGTTAATTTTTGGGGAAATAATCATTTTTAGCTAAAAGGATACAGTGGCAAGAATGTCACCAACTTGCTTTTCATTGTCACTTCAGAGATGGCTTCATAGTCTGGAATTGGGTTGCTGAATGTTTACCTTTTTTAAAACAATTTTTTTATTAGAGAGAAATTTCTCTTGCGAAAACTGGACAAACACATACTTGAACATGAAATATTTTATATGCACAAAACGTACTGTATTAATACGTACAAGACATGGGTTAAAAACCTATCTACATACATTCACATAAGTGTAAATAATGGGAAAGCAATTACATAAAACCTGTAGCATATCCTCCCTCCACCATACAACCAAGTTAAAACATTAGCGTCACCACCCACCTCTTGTTTAATACCTCATTAATTTCTATGAGAAATGAGATAAGGTATTACCCTCTGGTTGTGAGTTTGAGTTTAGTTTGAGCTTTGACAAGCAAAATTACAAGGCTCTCGAATGTCCAGCCAGTTTGAGAGAGTGGGTAAGCCTGGCTTCTCATTCCGACAATAGATTGTTTGTTTATATCCTTGTTTACATAATGCATGGCAAAATAATGCAAGAGAAGGAGGGATGCTGCTTGGCTGCAGAGGTTAACGGTGTTTGATAAGAATCTACACTTCTTCCTGTCATGCCTCCCTTTTGCAAGATCACATGACTAAATTTCAGCAGGTGAAATCCGGTCTTGGACTGTATTCTTGAAGCGGGTCTGACATTTACATTTCTGCCATTTAGCTGAATGACTTCTCCAGTTTGTGCAGGTTCATGTGACACGGTTTGTGCAGCAGTGAAGATAATCTACAGTATGTTGCTTTGTATGTTTTCCTGAATGTTGGAATTTGTTGCAGAGATTTAGAGCAGTTCAACAGAAACAGTAAGGCAGTCAGGCAACAATGTATGAAAACCAAAAAGCCTATGGCCAACTAGCATGTGCATTCTGCACCTGCACAGGATTAATAACTGTCCATACCAGCAGGCGGCGGATTCAAGAGGCTGGTTAGCCAGCTAGCATATTAGCAACACAAGCCGATGTTGAAAGAACAAATTATATTTACCGTGCACTAGCGAAACTAAACGCAACCAATTACGAATTTCTATATTACAAAGCTAAGCTAATCTGGGCTTGTAATACAAAGGAACACAGCTACTAAAGGCTAACCTAGCCTGTAACAGTAATCCCCCTGTCTCCTTTCCACTGCGTGTTGCGTTTAACTGGAGAATGAGACTACATTTGCCTGGATGAGTGTGTGTTTCCTACTTAAGAGGGGTCGTGCTGTGTTAAACTGACTCACCCAGACACTGCACTTCTGAAAATGACTGCTTGCTTCGGTGACCACGCCGTCACTCCAGGTCCGCTGCCCCACATGCTTCGTTGGCTTTCTCGCCGGGCCAGCCCCACTCTTCCTTAGTGTTGTAGCTCCGGTTTTGAAAGGTGTTTTTACCCAAGTTGTGTTGTGGGAAAATAAGTATAGTCTTTCCGCGTCTTGTCTTCAGTAGTGTTCTCTGTGTGTTAAGCGTGTGGTTGGCAGCCGTCAGCGTGCCGTTTCCGTGCTGCTCTCCGAAGGCCTGACATTGACCAACGCCCAACCGCCAGCCTGGTGCGTCAGGTAAAACTAAACTGTGTTCAGCGCAACATTTCAGTATATTTTGAAGGTTTATGGTCCAGAATCTGAATGAATTCCCCCAGACAAGTAGGCTCAGTTCCTCTGAACAGTTAAATTCATCAGTGTATTTTGGCCCCAGAGGAAGTTAATGGTGAATTAGTGATAAATACTAGCAGTGCTGTTGCCCGCCTTGTTCAGAAAGGTCGCCACCAAACAATGGAACCAGTGTTTTTTTTTTGTTTTTTTTTATATAGAAGCAGGCCCTTCTTAAACATTTATATTTCATTCATTCAGTTAGTCGAGATGGTAAAAAGTCCAGGTTCCAAAGAAAAGCAATGCAAAACCAAGATGTGTTGCTGGCAAGAAGATGCAACATGAACCAGAAAGTCAAGTTTGAAGGCTTCACAGATGCCAAGACATTATACATTTTACACTCCTTGAACACACCCACCCAAGATCCAAATCTATATTGTATTTCTGCTTGGCTTATTGGCTTTCCTTCTTACCATTTGCTTACAACACATGGCACGCATGGATTCAGACTATTGGCACAGTCAGAGAGAGAAACCGAGAGAAATGTCTTGATGAGTTACAGTCGAAAATAACCAAATTGGAACTCATGTTCATTCATTCAGCCTTAATTTTGACTCGAAAGATCAGGGGTGGCCCTCATTTGCAATGACATTGAGTAATTACAAAGACAACAACAACAACGCATAATAGAATAGACCATCATAAGAGAGATAAAGACAATACAACTTTCTGAATTAAAGAATTGATGAATACAATTTGGTAAATAAATTAGGGTAATACGGATACAAAAGAAAGTACAGTTATGTATGTGAAAATGTTCTGCCTATTTTTTTTTTTTTTTTAAATTTTACATTTGAGTTATACATTTTTTGGGTTTGAATGCCATCATCTGATTTGGCTCCAAGCCCCACAGTGAAAGCTAAACTCTCAGCTGAGTGGAAAACATCTAAAATTAATTCTTTGTAACAGTACTCAGGGAAACATAGTATTACTGTAAGGACATTGCTAAATGAAATATTTTGGTTGCAGATATATTGTTGAGCCCATCACCCGGGCTACACAGCTTCCAGCCTGATGTTTGTATGACTCCACTGTAATGTTTGGTGAATGAGCACATGAGCTGTTTCCTTTATGCAGCACTTGAGGGGCTCTACAGCCACAGCAGTGTGTAATTCTGTAAGCAGTGCATTTTTAAGACCTTTTACAGTGGAAAAGTAACTTCGCTGCTCTCTAGTGTAGACTAACATACATATAAAAATACAGGTATTAAACAATCCAATATTTTGAAGGGATGTTAATGTTTAATCGTTTTATCAGTTAATTGACAACAATAATTTTGCCCGAGTAATGCTGTCAGTTAAAAACAATATTGTTAAACCAGAAATAAAAACCGAGCAGCGCCCAAAGTATGTCCGAGCATCCTGGATGGGTGAACTGGGACTCTGTTGCTTGCTTGACTGGTAACGGTTAATGATCAGTTAACGAGGGTCAGCTATCTAGTATTTTGGCTTTGGTAACATTTTAAAGCATTAGGACTTTTTTATTATTTATTTTTTTATGAAAAATTGGGTGATATTCCTACAGTTATTAATTGGATGTTTTAGAAATTATACCCTGTCCGAGTACAGCCTAATATGAAGTTCATATTCTTTTTGCTGTTGCAAAGAATGCATGTTGACATCCAACGCTATCCTGTAATTGAAGTGTGAGGGATGTGTCAATTATAACTCCTATGAAGACATATTTTGTTTGATTTAATTTTAGCATTTTATTGTCATACATTATGTCTATCCTCCACTTATGGGTGTCCACAGGATAAGTTAAAGTTGTTGACAAATACATTAATATGAGCTTATATCTGCTTACAACTACATTAGTATGTTATAAAACGAAATAAATGTTCACATACTGCTTATAAATGTTGAATGGGGGCAGTTAAAGTAAAGGATCATTATTTTCTCGTTTTTTGACAATCATCCACTCTGCATACGGCTTTCCTGCCAGCTCTAAATGAAGTTGTGAATTTGAAGGACTCTGAAGTGTGCGTGATGTTTCAGAGTTACTTTGAATTCTTGCGGCAGTTGCTTCTACTCGGGGGTTGCTGTCTCAAAATTAGCATCAACGACTCACTTTTGTCCCACATATGCCCTAGCTCTTTGAATCGTGTCCTCTTTGTTGTGGCTGTGAAGAGACAGACCCCCACCGTCGGGGCTGTTTGTAGCTAGGCTTTACGATCTGTCGGACCCGGCAAAGGTCACAAACCTGTAAAGAGTGCTGATGCGGGAATGGGTAAAGTGGAACTAGTGTTGCAGGACAGCTTGCAGCTGCTTCTGAATGTGTGTTTACTGTGTTAAAATGGGCTCAGGTGATTGGTCAGGATGTTCATGTTTGCTGGTTAAAGTGGCTGACTCACAGAGTTCACACAGAGAGAGTTCCCCTGGTGTGAAGCTTTGCCTCTAACACGACAAACATCAGTTATAACATGTACAATTATTACATTCGGAGGCAGAAGAATAACTAGTTAACATTTAACACGGAGCTGGAGAGAGAGAGAGAAGCCACCGCTACTGCTAAACTAAAGCAGCTAACCGAGCTAATAGCGTGTAAACAACTGTGGCGTTAGGGAGAAAGTCGCTAAAAGGAGATTGCTGTGAGTGCTTGAGTGAACTAGTGTATCGTTAGGTTTAAATGTAAAGTGGATAATTAGCCGCTGTAATGAAGAATATGACAAAAATAACTGCGTTGAGCTACCGAAGCAAGGCACTTTCAACACGGAAGCATATCAGCACGTCAGCCAAGCAGGAGGCAGGACTGCCGCGGGAGTGAAAGCTGCTCCGGATATGTTATATGTTATGTTACGTACCGCTACGTGTTGTAGCCTGTCAGGCTGGCGATTAGATGGCCTATCGGCGATCTCAAGTAACCACGATTGGATGATTTGAAAATATTAGAGATCGCCTAATCTAAATCATGAATGATATATGAATAAGCGTCATTTGTCAAAAACTGAAGCACATATGTAAGCATTTATGTTCGACTTGAGGCTGTCAGAGCAGATTAAGAGAGAAATGCTAAGGTAGCAGCTTAGTGTCTGTCTACTCCACCTCTACACGTAACGCACCCGCTCATCACACACACACACAGCCCTTGTCTTAATTCGTCCAACTCAAGCTTCTTTATCTGTCTGAGTTGTGCCTGGACTCGATGATAGCGGCATATCCCTCTGTGCTCAGGCTCAGGGTGTGGACTGTTTGGTGTTTGACATCAATTCATGACACCGGTGGATTTTAATTTTATGTGTATTAATGAGCAGGTAGCCATTAAGAGAAACTTGTCTAATAGTATCTACTACTCAAAACCAAACTCTTTGGTGGCGTTTGCCCACTTTGACTCAGGGTTTGTTGGTTAAATGACCTGCACACTGAAGGAAGTAGTGGATGAGTCCTTGTCAACCAGAAATAAAGTAGCTGCAGCTTGTTAACCAGGAAGAGGTAGCTGGTACTTGTCTCCTTACATAAAGGAGGATATCTGTGAATGAAGGGAATGTGGGATTCTAAGAAATTGAAATTTAAACATGTCTCATGAAGTTACGAAAGCCAAACGGGACAACGGCCATTTTAAAACCATAAACGCATCACTGTTTATTACCTGGTGGTCGTGTGATGTGAGTTTATGCATTCACTCCAAACCAGTTGTTTCTGGCATGGATTTTTAATCGTGTGACCAGCAAATGTGCTGCAGTGTCAACTTTGACCCTTTTTTTTTTTTTTTTTTTCCAAGGACAGGGCATAGCTGGATGTCATCGCGCTGTGCTGCTCCAAGTGTGAGCACGTGTCTCCACCGGGGCCTCACTGCAGTGGACTACTACTGCTGCTGCTGTGGTCCAGCTCGGTAGCCGAAGCCAACCTGTGACGGTTGCCCCAAATCAAGCTTTGTCTTGTGCAAAGCTGTGCTTCGACTACTGAGAGAGCTGTTTTTAGAAGTCTTTGTGTTCAGCACCTTTTGTAGATTGGTTCAGTTTCACTTCTGCGTTCCTGTTTGTATACTCCGATATCAGATTTATTTTACGTTCGACTTAGAAGACTTTTATTGTGAAGAAGCTAAAGGAAATGTAGTGTATTTTACAGAGTTGGCAGAACTTTGTTAGTGGTGCTCTTCCTTAAGAACGGTTGGTCTGCGCAACAAGATATGGACATAATCGGGGCTATTATGTCAGTGTTGGATGAAAGCTGAAGTTGACGGGTTGTTACTTTTTGAGAACACCTCTAACATATCAAGGTAAACAGTGTTTACATCCTATGCTGTGGATAACCATAAACACTGTTGGCATGACTTGAAAGATCATACCTGCCGACACCTGCATTTAAAAAAACATTGAAATCTGAACTATTAAAACATGTTTTATACATTTACATATTGAGTAAAATGGCCCTTTTTTCTGAGCATAACAGTCGGTTTTAGTCAGTAGTGAAATCCTTGAGTTATTAACTTCAGACAGTTGTCATAATGTTTTAGCTCCCACCAGGACAAGATGTCAAAACTCACAGCAGCAAGCTGCAGCTGAAATGTCTTTTAAAACAACCAACAGAAAAGCATCCCAGAATAGATTTTAGGACCGAGTTTAGCATCATGATCTATATCTGTTGAGGTTTGACGTCCAGTTAGAATTTGTACCTGGGGTTAAACGTATGTACGGGTTGTTGTTGGCCCTCTGCTGTCTGATTTCTTAACTCTGCAAGAGGTGATGTCACCACACTGATCATGTGAAGCTGGGTAGTCCTTGATGACGATGTGTAGCATGCAGGCCTACTGGCGTACGCGCTGACTGTCGTTTCCTCCATATTTGGTTCTTGCAGAGAGGCTTCCCCTCTCTGTCGTCACTGTGCTCTGCTGTGAGACCATCAGACTGCAAGCGTCTAGACAATGCTATTGAAGTTTCCCTCTGATTAAAATTTTGAATGTGAGAAATTACTAACCATTACAAGGTTATCACTTATACAGTTCCTGTTTCGCTATAATATGCAAAATCTTTAGTGCCTTTCTTGGGAACTGTCTCAAATCGAACAAGTCCTGCCTGTGTTTCTCATTTTTTTTCATTCAGAGAGAAATTGAAATGTGTGTTTTATATTAAGGGTTTTCTCTGTTTTGTTGAATACCGCCTGTGAGGAAGATGTCAAAGTGCTGCTTCCCCCGCCTTAACTTGCAACAGTAACTGGGAAATCCCAGCGTACAACCCTCACCTTGAATAAGTAAATCTTTTTAAATACAATATGACCTCAGAATGATGATAAAATACACAAGGGAGTAGAACAAACCTACTTGCCATAGCCAACTGAAAAAAGAGGATTGGGCCCTTTTCCCAACACTACCAATGCATTTATCTAAGACTGCAGAGCCAACGTGGCACAAGGTTTATTTATAGGCTTCATCAGCGATACCCTGTGGGCTTTGGAGCAGGTATCCTGACTGGTGTGTGCTGCAGCACCCATGGGACTTTGTCTTTGGTCTCCACCTGAGGTGTGTGCTCTGTAGTGAGTTTTCTGAGAAAAAGAGAGGGGACTGCGTCTGTTGGGGTGGTGAAATTGGAGATAACAGAAAATGGAAGGGATGTTTGACGGAGAGCATTTGAACAGTACATTATGCAACTTGAGGTTCTTCCCCTACAGCTGCTTTTTTAATCTAAATTAAAAGGAAGCAGTAAAGCATTTTTATGTGCAAACTGATCTCATATAGAGCCTACAAAATAAGAATTGGAGAGACAAAGGGAGGGTTAAGGGTTAATGTTAATGTTAGCCTCTGGCAGTCAGTCAGGCATGCACAGCAGGCTGCAAGAACTGGCTTGGAGTTCTGTGAAGAAATACAAAGGGAATAAACACAGAAAGAAAAGAGGTGACAGTGAAATTAGAGTGACTTATTGGAGTGAAGAAGGGAGGAACTGACAGAGGAGAGGATGATGGTGGACTTGAGAATAAGATGAGTCACTACATAGTAATGTGTGTCGGGTCAACTGATAATTAGGTATAAGCAGATAAAGGACGAATGCATTGTTTTCTCTGTCAGCGTTCATGTCACTGTGCGATTTTACATTTTGATCTCATGTCTGAATAAGCTTCTAACTCCCATCTGATCTTAATATAGCTTATTTGGTGAAGCACCTAACCTAACTAAACATACCGCTACATATGTATTACTTCAAAATATTGTGTACATCATACACACTCCCCAGCATACACACATGCCGGCGCTGCTATTCTCTAAAAGAGATCGAGGCACACACCAACACACGAATGAACTCCAGGTCACTTAACGTAGTCTACGGCGAAAGCTCCTCGTGGAGCCTCAGCAGAAGCATAAATCCCATTCCAGAATTGACATGATTTTCTTTTACAGGTTTTAGAGAAATGGTTTATAATACAAGTATTTGGCCTCTATCCTTGTCCTACTGAGAGTTTTTCATACAGTGATTATTATCAATGTTCTTGTTGTGGATGATATAGCAGGGACTTTCTGGTAGTTTTGTATAGCCTTAACAGCTTCACCATATTACATTCTGTTTTGACATTTCAGGTGGTTGTAGACAGTCATGGTGTTACCATGCAGAGTATAAATATGGAAAAGCTTTTCTTTTTTCTTTTCTCCATTTAAGCACAGTGTTTTATCGGAAGGATTCGTGCATTTCGTCTTCCGTGATTCTGATTCACTTTGTTCTGCTGATGCAACTTGGGGTCACATTTGGAGCACTTGGTCTCTCTCTCTCTTGTACAGTTAAGCACATTACTCTAAGATAACACCCAGCCTTCACTCCTACCTGTTCAGTCAGTCTGTTCTCAAGGTGGTTTCATGCCTGTGGTTTTGATCAAAAAATCATTTGAAATGCTAAATCCCACAAACTAAAGATCAGCAGTAAAAATGGTGGGACTGAAAGTTTCATTTAGAGCATTTTTGTGTGTGTGTGTGTGGGCAGCTCATCTAAATATTCATGAGCAGACCATATAAGGGAGAAATCCTCTTTTCATCCAGGGCTTTTTCACAGGGTTGCATTAGGGCCCATAGAACAGCACCCGGGCCATTTTCAGCCCAACCAGTGTTACAAACCCTATTAGGAGACCTTAAGGAACAGTGTAAAATATCCTATATAATCATCCTATCACTCCTTTAAAGCAACACTATGTAACTTTTAGCTGCAGCTGTAGTTCCAATGAGACAACCTGTATGGGGACCGAAGCGGGAAAAGTTACATAAGCCGCTTTCCGACCGGAGAGATTTTTGCAGTTCCTAGAACATAACGTTCCTAAAACCCTTTTTTTCTCGTGTTCCGACTGGACCATTTTGGGGATTATTAAGTTCCTCTGGCCGCAGTTCCTGTAACTCTTTCAGCTCCTACTTCAGGGCAGGGTCTTTTCCCTTTCCCGCATGTGGTGGTTAGATGGCTGTGTTATAATAACAAAAGGTCAGTTCCTATGGCCACTTGGCCAGTGCGAACGCAAATGGAAAAACCGGTTTTGGGTGAGAGTAGTTAGTAGAACTGTTTAAAAGTGGACTGTTCCTATAACTACGTTCCTGTAACTACTTGGTCGGAAAGAGGCTATAGTGTTGCTTTAATTTACGGATGTGCGCTTTCGATATTTGAATTTTGTAATGTCTGCAATGCAAAGTGGCGAGAATTGGCTGTCTTTCCATTTTACTTAAGTACATAATCTCGAAATATATTGAAAGTGTACAGTACTTACATTGCAATTTGTTTCTTGCTCTCTTTTGTGTAACTCTGGATACAGTTGGAATAATTCTTTTTATAGTAGTTGGAGGTCAGCTACGTAACCTAAATTTTAAACATCAACAACGTGGAAATTCCCATTTCAAGTTCTAATATTGATTATTAAAAATGATCAGGACTTGTTTGCAGTGTGAACGAATGCTGTACACATGTTGTAGCAGTTTTGGCGTTTGGGTTTTGATCAGTCACCGCCTCAGTATTTTTAAGTTGAAGCCAGGGAGCAGGGACTTTATTGGGTGACAGGAACTACTGTGTCCTAGGAACCAAATCTGGAGCTAGATTTCCGTGGTTAGAGTGCATGCAAAGTTTGATTATACACTTGTATGTATTAGCTGCTAGTAGCAAGTGTACCAACACTTTGCAGCAGAACAGAAATTAATTACTGCTGTCCTTGATTTGAAATATTGTGAAGCCAGGAAATCTCTGACTAAATAGAATAAAAAGGTCAAGGGAAAATGGCTACGGCAAAGGCAAACTGCAATAAATCATTACTTGCATTACTTGAAAGAAATTCCTGGAACAAATGTTAAGCCCCCAAAAACGCAGACTCCTACAAGAGGTCTTGTCTGAATGCACAGCTGACTGCGTGACTGCCTGAGGAGCAGCAGCTTTTAGTTTGGCAGATGTCTTGGCCCTGGGAGTCTCTCCTCTGACCTTAAGACTATCATCTGATATGCACTGAACACCGAGCAGCCCTGTGAATGATGCATATGTTCCCTTAGTGGGGGAATCGTAGTGCACGGCTCAGCTGATCAGCAGAATGTGGCGGAGCTGTTTATCATTGAACAACCACCGTTTGTCTACTCGTTGCAGTGGTTGACGGACTACAAAATTCAATTGGGAGTACGGAGTCATGTTTGATGCATGTCTCATGGCAGGTGGTGTTCTGTGTCAGTTTCCGGAAAGAAAGAAAGAACTGCTTTACTGAAAATAACAATTATGTAGTCTGTAAATTGTCAGAATGTCACCCCCTCAGGTGTGGTGCAGACAGGCTGCACGTTTTTCCTTTTGGAACAATTTTAACACATTTCTTCTCAAGATGATGAGCTGATTTTCATGTTTGTCTTTGGGCTCCGAAAGCACTTCATGTTTGGTGCAACTTGTGAAATGTTTGTGTCTCCTAACGTGACTTGCAGCTCTCTATTATTTGATCTTATAATGCATCATTCAGTTTATGTATTTCAATTTTGGCCATTACACTGCAGTTAAATGCTGATCATCTACAGTTAGGGCTGGGACGGTTCAGCATTACTGCAATACCGCGGTCACGTGACGCCTACCGTGGGTCTGAGCTCGTCACCGTCATCACCGCAACGGCACAGTTGAATTTCAGCCTGCATGCATGTTTCGTAGCCTAAAACAAAGCGGCTTATATTGGTAGAGAGAGCAACAAGTTGGCGAACTGCCGAGTCGCCCTCTCTGCTCTCTGTCTGCTCAGCTGCTAGACGAGCTGCACTCATTGTCGGTAAACTTTATTTATATTTTACTTTATTGACAAAAGAGCTACTGGAACTGTCTGTGGAATGGCTCAACAGAGATGAGAGAAACCAGTGTGGCCCTAAATGACAGCAAAACTCAGTAAAGACTCTCACATTGAGCTGAAATGGAAACGCTGTGCTGCAATCTTTTTATACAGTCTATGGCTGCAACATATGATGTAAGGGTTAAGCCGATGTGTTTTTCGGGGGTAACACCATTCACTTTATCGGCAGTATTGACAACAGATAAAGCCACCGTGTCTTGAGAAGCTCTAGCTTGTTGTTTTATTGTTCACTTTTAACTCACTTTACATCATCTTTGCTATCTCTTTTTCCTCTCTCTTTTCCACGCAGCGGCACTCGCTAATACGCTAATCTCCGTTACCGCCCGCTCTCCTTGCGCGACCACACGGGCACTGACGACACTCACTTAAGGCACCCTGCCATTCTCTCTCTAACTTACACTAATCTCGTAAGGGGGTTGCGGTATACCGCTCCACCACGGGAATTTCTAGCTTTTCGACCGCGGTAAGAAAAAAATCCATTACCGTCCCAGCCCTATCTACAGTCATGCTAGGAGCTCTGTGAAGCTGTAGATGGCCACAGTACTTTGAGCTAAATGCCAACATGCTTATGTTTAGAAGGTAAAATGTTTACCATGTTCACTTTCTTAGTTTAGTTTGTAAGCATGAATGTCTGTACCACATTTCATAGCAAGTGATCCATTAGTGTTTGAGATATTTCGGTGTTGACCCAAAGTGATGGACCAATTAGACCACCTTTGACATGCTGCTAGCTTGGCCAATTAAAAAAAAATAAAAACCTTAATGGGAAAAAGTGACCGTTAAATTCAATTGAGTAAGACAAACTTTTTTTAAGGTCAGCCTTTACTTTTAGAAACACTAGAAATATAAATAAGTGAAGGGAATAAGAGGGCCTGACAAAGTCCTCTGTCATGATGACGAAGCAGAAAGACACCCGAGTAAGTGTGTCATCGGTTTTCCCACTTCCTGTGAGAATAAGTCCTAAAAAAAGGCTTCACTGACGACCAACCGACTACCGGAAACTTTTTTTTTTAATGCCAGTTGAGTCACTTACTAGTATAACAAATGTGCGAGATTGTGTCATTGTGACGTTGATACTCAAACATAAAGAATTCTCAGTGACATACAGTGAATACAAAATGAAACGTGATAAAAAGGCAGACAATCTTAATAGCAGGATTAAGGGCTGTTTTGTTAAACACAATAAAATGTACTTATTATAAACTTTTCTTACATCGTTTGGAGATGTATGGGTCAGACTTAACCTGCAGATGTGCTGTAGAAGTGATGAGCACTTCATGTCTCTTCTCTGACTAAACATCAATGAAGAGAACTTTCACAACTCTGATCTCAGCATTGAAGCTAATAAAAAAATCACTGGAACTTGGAAACTTCAGCATACCATCAATAGGTTGTTGAGGTGTGTGCATGCTTGTAAGCAGCAGTGTGACGTTAGACATTTTCAGACCACTGTTCAAACTAAGCAGATAAGTGCGGATAAATACTTGAGGAATTTGTGCTGATTCCATGACTTGGCAACAGAGTTGTTGCATAAGCCAGAGTTTCTACGTTGGGCGGCTGATAGACCCAGGAGTTTGTGTCATGACCCAGATTAGCAGCGATTAACAGATTTTACTGTTAACCGATCTTTAAAATGTCACGGTTAATTAATCGTAAAGGCTCCGCTACACCGAGTGTAAACTGACTGCATGTTATGTGTAGCAGTGTGTGCCGTTCTTATTAAACCTCCTTGACAACATAAACGCTTGCGTGCGCACACACGCTACACACGTGAAATCAGACGCCGGTCACCTCGAGTATTGACTGTCAGAGTGATGTACAACGGCGTGCCATGGTGGTAGAACTTACTGCTGCAATTTATTTGCGATACATCAAGTACGCAAACAGGAAAACGCAGAGCCAGCACCTGACCTCACGGCAGCGGGGAATTCAACCCGAGTTGGTAAGCTTGCTAGCGACTTTCTTGTTTAACTTTAAGTGTTTGTTTGCTTGTTAACATTACCAGTTAGCTAATGTTAGCCTGTTTAATGTTAACGGTAACATTACAGTTAACAGCTAACGAGTCAGAAGCCGACGTTTGCATTTACAGTGAGCAAGAGATGATAGCGTTGCGTTTGTATGAGTCAAAACTCTGCAACAGCTTACTCATGTCACTGGCGTTACCACTTAACGTTACTTACTTAATTACTCTTTGTCCGCTATGGCAAATAAGGCTGCAAAGAAATCTCTCCATCGCATTTATTCCTTGGCAACATGCTGCGAATCTCCCTGTGACAGGTGCATCTTGTCCTCCAACTTTTAGACACACCAGCTAGCAGGGCCGTTTCTAGCCCAAAAAGGGCCAACTTCTTCTTAAGGACAGCACTGTTGTTTGTGGTGACTGATGGACTGATTCACCTCTAATCATTTCAAATTAATTTAAATAAAAAGCTAGATGATTGATCATATAATCCATTTTCAAAACATTCACAACTGTTTCTGTTTCAAAAGCAATACATGACATAATCAAATCTAGAGTGTTCATGTGATTTTTAACACATTAGTAGTGAAATTAATTAATGCATAGTAATCGTGAAACCGTGTTCATTCTTCAGACTATAATCGTACCAACAAAATCTAATAATTGTTGCGTCCCTAACCCAGATATGGCTGTTTATTTACACTAATCTTGTGAACTCCTTGTGAAGAGGGTAATAAGATGCTGAACAAATCCCGATATGCTTTGCCTGTAATGTTTGGTAACAGGTCAGTGGAAATGTAAGGATATCAGATATTTACTTCTGCCAGGGAGGTTATGCTTTCTGTCCTGTTTGTTTGTTGAGACCTTGGGCAAGTTTAATCTCAATACAGTGTACACCGTTTTGCTATGGTTTTGGGGTTGAACGCTGTTTCCTCTGTACGGTGTGCAACAAGCTTTTGTTTTCTCTCGTTTGGTGGGTGCGTCTTGTTTAGTGTCTGTGTCGCAGGTGATACCCGATCAGCAGAGACGTGTGTGTGTGTAATAAAAAGGCAGAGCGCATTTGCACACAACGGGGTTCAACCCACCCCTGTTTCAGTTTAAATAAACATGTTGCTGCATTTTGTCAGGGTTGAACAGGACCCTGGTCACACAAGAAAAGTTGCGCAGTGAAATTAATCTGTGTCTTTGTGATGAATCTGGTTATAGGAGCTTAGTGACTCCTCGCTCTGATCTACCGTTAAAAAAGTAGCCAAGTGGGACATTCACTAGTCGGTAGGGCTGGGCAATATGAGACTAGATATCGTCTTAGATTTTGGATATTGTAATATGGTAAGTGTTGTCTTTTCCTGGTTTTAAAGGCTGCATTACAGTAAAGTGATGTCATTTTCTCAACTTACCAGACTGTTCTAGCTGTTCTATTATTTACCTTTACCCACTAAGTCATTAAATCATTTCTGGTGATTATTTATCAAAAATCTCATTGTGTAAATAACATTTTGTTAAAGCACCAATAGTCAACCATACAATATTGTCGCAATATCGACATAGCCCTACTAGTCGGTCACAAAAGCTTACAGAGCTTCTTCCTATTTTCTCTCTTCTGTGCCTTTTACTCCTTCCTGGGGTTTTATTCAATTAAGAGCAACTCTACTGAAATAAGTTTTTGCTAAGAAATGTTAAATTCTGGTATGGCAAGGTGTTTAGATTAAAACAAGGAATACATTTATGCAGGAGACTTGATCCACTATAAGGAAACTTGGAATAAGATCTTGAATCTTGGTTAAATTAGCCTGAGAAAGTCTTGGATTTGGTTGAAATGATCGTTAGTGATTTTAGGCTGAATGGTAGTGTCACATGATATCAGCCATGATTACGATAGGCAGCAGACTGTTGAAGCAACATTATGCCTGCTGACTGAGCTATTGAGTTAACCCCTGGAAATGGCACTGGGTCATAGGAAGCTTTTTTATTTAACAGTAAAATGTAGGCCAGTTAAGAAGTTAAGCTGCCAGTTTCACAAAGCAAACATTTTTAGTGTTGAATTAGTTCACACGACCTCTTTTGTTCTACACAAACATTGTGTAGAACAAATTAAAAAGGGAACAGTACCTGAAACGAAGACACCTGCTTCTGCAAAAGCTAATGGAACATGTTCAAAACTGTACCAGTTGACTGAAATGCATTAAAAACTTGAATCCAGACTTTAACTAATCGTTCAACACAAGACACTCTTGAACATTTGAATGCTGCCTTTGTGGAGCCTAAATCTGCACTCACTGCTCAGTTGTAACTGGAGAAAATCTGCAAAAACTTCGTATCTAGGCCTACGTTTTTAAAGGCAGGATAAGTTGTAAATATTTTACTGTTGCTATCCATCTTTGAACCTTAGCTATGATTTAGTTTTTAATTTACTTTCTCATTTTCAGAATCTGTATGAGCAACATTTGGGGAAAAATGTGAAATCTTTAAGTGACAGTGGGTTTAGTCGTCGTTCTTTACTAACTTCTTTTAGTCACAGATAACATATCGTATCATCATACTGTATTATCTAAATATATGTTGAACAAATCTATTTGTAATGACAAGGTACACCACACCCTCACCCTATTGTGGGCTCAGGTTGCATGATTGTTAATGGATTTTATCTCCTCTCTGATTGTTCCCGGCTCTTTATACTGTGCGTGATTTCTAGCTTTCTAGAAATCGTGTTTTGAAAAAAACTTCCTGCCGTCAAAGCTTCTCTTGAAAATCCCTGGAGGACACATGACCATGACAGTTTAGCAAACGAAATGAAGCAAAGGTCAAAACTGTACTCTGTTAAACCGTTTCTCAACTCTCGGACTCGAAACTAAATAAACAGTTTAAGTTTGAAGTTCAGAAGTCATGTAAATTGTTGATGTCAGTAAATTACTTGTCACATTTCTGAGATGCCAAATGACAATTATGGGCCACGAGAGGTACATTTGCAGTGAAGGCTTCTTATCGAAAAGTGGCTCTGACCTGTAAATATTTTAAATTTTAAAGGGAAGTAGTACTGCGTATGTCTCCAGAGGGAGCTGTGTCTGAAGTCTGAAACTTGTCTAAATCTTAAGCTATGTCACTTAAGTCAGCTTTGGTTGGGGCCGAAGACTTCAAGTTTGAAAATGAAAAATAAATCTGGAGTTGTGGAGAGAAGTTTGTTTACCAGACATCTGTAGCCTGCTCCTCATCTTTAGGCTACAATAGCTGCTACTAGCATCACACAGCTGAATCCCAGACCTGAACGTTCTGTGGTTGAGTTGCATTGTTGGTAATATAGGTGCCAGGTTTTGACAAAGCCGTATCTCTGGTTCTGCACCATCAGTTTTGAAGTTTTGTCATAGGAGTGCAGGGCTAAATCGGTGGAGTTCTCTTTAAGGATTTTGCTAACTGATTCCTGAAAGTGAAGTTTGGACCTGCTGTGCTTCTGTCTATGTTGCTGGTTACTTATCTGCATAGTTTTTACAATATGGTGGATGTCATCACAGCTAAAGTACTGTCATGCAGTTGACTTTTTTTTCTTTTTTTTAAATAATTCAGTATTGTTGTACTCAAAATGCCTCAGAATCAGCTTACGTTAATGTATCCAGCTTGAGGGAAAATAAATATTCAACGGCCAACATTCAGACAAGACAATTTAATACATCTAACATATTTTTAGTTGCTTTTCAAATGATATATGACAACAATCTAAACTTAAGATTCAAGAAGAACCGTAATTAATGAGCAGATTTAATACAATCTAAACCATGTGAGTGCAGCTCTCTGTGGATGGAGATCTCTTCTGTTGCAATTCAGGAGACCGTTTTGTCATGTCTTCTAGTTTTGCTGAGTTTTGATTGGTTGCTCTATGTGGATGGAGAACATTTTCATCTAGTGACTGTACCTGCTACATGTTGGAGCCTTATTTTCCTGTGTTTCTGTGGTGTTTTTTTCCCCCCAACCTCTCACTGTGGTTGTACAGTCATGCTCTCTGCAAATGTCACCTCCAGTTGGTCACAGTTTTTACTTGAAGAGTTGTATGACTAAGTAAGACCAACATACAGTATAGATGCTGTGCTTGCACTAATCCCCCTCAGTGGCTACCACGCTCTTTCACGGGACTTCTCAACTTTTTAACCCCTGAACATTTCTGACTTTTCGTGTTAATTTTATGCTAGTTTGGCTTCTTGAGAGATTCAAAGCAATAATATTGTCAAAGCCAGTCAAGACATTCAGGTTCTCCATCAGTTTCTTCTGTCTAGCAATTATTTAGCTTTTAGCCAGACCATTTGCTATTTATGATCTACTTCTCTGTGTCTAGTCATAGGAATGTGAAAAAATGGTTTTACTCCAACATAAGCTGATGAAGAAACTCGACATGTGAACACACTGCAGTCAAGGTCTACTCTGCTCCAGATACAAGTTCTGTGTGTTGTGCAAACACAAAAACACATCCAGGGCTTGACAGTAACTTTTTTTCCCAAGTAGCACGTGAACTCATTTATTTGAATACAAAAAGTATACTAGGTTTGTAATTTCGGCTTCAAACTGCATTTGTTTTCATAATTATGTAATTTGTTTTTACTGTATGTGGATTAAGGTTCATTTATTGTCATTGTACAGCACAGGTTGCACAACAAAATGCAGTTGTAGTCACTTATGCCACACAAGAAAAACAAAAGCAGTAGTGCATCCCTGTAGTGCATGTTTTCAATGCACATAAGGAGGAGTGTAAACGGAAGCAACAAACCCACTGGTGAATTGTCTGGGCAATTAATAAGCCCGGCATCTTGCCATTAAAAATTCAACATCAGGAAACATTGTCCACCAACTTTGACTAAGTTTGAGCATCATTGATGTAAACGGCAAACGTCAATCTGGACCCAGCCCATACCAATACAAAACCTTATGAAGTGCAGTGTTTTCTCTTATGAAATACATTTTCCATTCATCAATAAATTATCAGTGATGTTGAATATACAGCAGTGGTGTAACGGACCGCCCCCATACTTGCATGTGAACTGCAGATTAATTGCAAAGTTTAACCATCATAGTGTGAAATAAAGTTCAGAGATTCATATTTATCATGCGATTGTCTTCTTTCTTTTTTTCTTTCTTTCTTTCTTTCTTTCTTTCTTTCTTTCTTTCTTCCAATTTCATGTTGCTTTATTGGCATGACAAAAAATACGTCTGTGTTGCCAAAGCATAAGAACAAACATACATATAAACAACAAGGAGTAAATACATCTGCTATAATAATACAAGTAAACAGGATAATTATGATCTGAATAAATAAATATGAAACTGCAGATTAATTGCAAAGTTTAACCATCATAGTGTGAAATAAAGTTCAGAGATTCATATTTATCATGCGATTGTCTTCTTTCTTTCTTTGTCTTTCTTTGTCTTTTTTTCTTTTTTTCTCTTTGTCTCTTTCTTTCTTTTTCTTTTTTTCTTTCTTTTTCTTTCTTTTTTTCTTTCTTTCTTCCTTTCTTCCTTCCTTCCAATTTCATGTTGCTTTATTGGCATGACAAAAATACATCTGTGTTGCCAAAGCATAAGAACAAACATACATATAAACAACAAGGAGTAAATACATCTGCTATAATAATACAAGTAAACAGGATAATTATGACATAAATGCAGATACTAAACAAATTCTGTGCATGTCCCTCCAAAGGGTATGTTGAAACGATAATATAAAAAATATTTATTGTAAAATTTTTAAAATATCTCTCTCTCTCTCTGGCCTTGTCATGATCATCCTTAAGGAGCTTACTGAAAATGTGTCTGTGGTGTAAACGGCTCGGCGAAGTCCCTATGAACTGCTGTTACTCCCTCGTATTCAAGAGTGTGGTGATACGGATATCGGACTTCAGGTCACAAGACACATCAGCACGATGAAGTGAGCCTAGCTGGTCTATTGGTATATTTTTATGAAGATTCATATCTAGCCTCACTAATGCAGTCAGAGTTTTCTTGAGTTTGGATGGTTGTGTACTTGTCTATATTGTTGTGCTGTGTTGTGTGGGTTTGGTGCACATTGTCCTGATTTAGGGAATTCTATGTATGATCATTTGTTCTCATTTATTGATATTATTATAGGTTGTGTGTTATTGATTTGAATTTTGATGTATTATGACTAATGGCTTTTGTTTTCTTTTCTTGCTTTCATTATTGTATTAATGGTTTATTTAGCGGAGAAGATTAGCAAATGCTACGTTGAAAGCTAACGGGGATCTAATTAAATAAAAAAAACAATATGACAAACCAGGTAAAAAAAAGTTAGTTACCACGCAAAATTATACATAAACAAAAAAATGCAAACCGTAAAAATAATTTCAGCTTAATGGATCATTTCTTTCTTTCTCTCTTTCGGATCAATGTAAATTGAATATCATTGGGTTTTGGATCGTTGGTCAGACAAAACAATTCATGTGAGGATGTCACCTTGGGCTCTGTGAAACGGCAATGAGTTTTTTACACTATTTTGTGACATTTATAGACTAAATAATCAAATTGCTTAAAATCTTTTTTTTAAATGCCATTATGTTAGAAAGTACTTGCATGAATGCATTTCTTTCACCCACCACTACTTTCTTTTGGTGACTGTCAGATCTGCTGTTTTGCTGCACTGTTTTTGTGTTTCTGTAATATAGGAGTGGGGGGAAACATCGATACAGCAGAATATCGTGATATTTTCCTTGTCATTGTGTATTGATGCAGTATTGCCAAGTATCAATCTTTTATTATATAAATTGCACATGAGAATTTAACTTTTTGGTACTAGAATATTTGAAAGAAATAATAAAATTGAAGTGAGATCAACAAAAAGCTGGAGGTCTGAGAGACCAAGAAACAAGGCGTCTGTCCCAACTAACGTTATGGTTTGGAGCTGTGACGCTGGAAACGTTAACACTAATCTACAACAGCAGTCTATTTCTGATATAACGTAATTTACACTGATTTAAGTGCTCTTGGATACACAGTTTGTTGAAGAGTGTGACATGCAGGCTCTGCATGCACAGCAAACCACCAATCATGATACATTTTAATCAATTTATCAAACAACCAAAGCAGGCCCCTGCTAGTCGACCACAACCTGACATTTAGAGGAAGCAACATGCATTATTATCATTCACTTTAGCCTGGATTGATATTATATGAATACAATGGTGTCATGTCAGTCAACCAGTGTATTTCTTCCTAATTTCCCTTTCCAAAATCCCTTCAGAAGAGTAGTCACAGCGCTTACTTGCTTTGGTTTTTGTGAAGCATTAAAGTTCAACAAAGACTGGTTCACATAAGAAAATTTCCTTTATTTTCTTTGTAGATGCACTCCCCTACAAAATCACCCCAGTAGTTGAGAATGATTTAGTATTTCTAAATAGGGTTATTTATGTCCTCTTGTAAAAATGTGTCTTTTTTTCATATCGCAGGGGAAAAAAAATATCGCAATGTAAGTTTTTTCCAATATCGTGCAGGCCTACTAAACAGTTAATTTCTCGCCTAAAACGTTGTCAGAAGTGAATTTAATGATGAATAAGATGGTGAAAATTGTTAAAAGTGTCCCGTTGTTGCTCGGTCTGCAAGTTTCCGAGTTGGCAGTGGGCGTGACTCATAAGTTCGACCAATCAAGTACACCTAGGAAAAGGGAAAAGACCCTGCTCTGAAGTAGGAGCTAAAAAAGTACGCTACTGAGGCCAGAGGAACTTAAAAATCCCCACATTTTTCCTGTCGGAACACGACGAAAAAAGTGTTCTAGGAAGGTTTAGTTCTAAGAACTGCACAAATCCCTCCGGTCGGAAAGCCCCTAATGATGGTACTGTCATCTGGTTGCTGCTGTTTGTTTAGTTTGTTTAGTTTATCTAAAACTGATGCCACAGCTGCATATTAAGTAAAGGTGATCCTAGGAAACAGCCAAAGAAAGACAGATGATTTATTGAAAGTGTACTTGCACAGGTAGATAAGAGAAGTAGTGTAAAAGTAAAAAAAAACGTATTAAACTGAGACAAGCAAGTCAGTACATAAGGGCAAAAGTTACACCGAGAAAACAAACTCTTGTAGATGTGTTCAATTTCACACTTTTTTGTTGTCTGTTTTTAGACAAATTCCAACTAATTTTAAATGCTAATTTGTTGTTTTCCTCCTTATCTCTCCGTTTGTGCTGTTGCTGATGGTTTTTAGATAATCTGTTTTCATGTATGCAGAGCCGGTTGTAATGTTGACTATCTTTAATGTGTTTCTACAGAGTCTACTGGCCCCGCCAAGGTGGTGAGAGCAGGGAACCCACCCAAAGCCAGACGCGGAGGAAAGGTAATATTCTGTGTCTCTCTATCTGTACACGTGAGAAAATACTGGTGTATACTGTAAACATTAAGTAATGCTTGATAAGAGATAACGGTACCAACATGGCTCCTTTTTTAGTCAACAAAAACGGACGTATGAAGCGAATTAAAGTAAAGCAAGTAACTGCTGGGATTGAATACTGAAGACAGAATAAATGAAAAAAATAACTGTGAAAAATGGTTGTGTTGGGAACCGGCGGGTTACACACAGACCAAAGTATGGTGGTGGACTGGTAGCTGGAGAGGTGCCAGTTCACCTCCTGGGCACTGCCAAGGTGCTCTTGAGCAATGCACTGAACCCCCAACTGCTCTGACATCTCTCCATTAGTGCATGTACAGCATGTATGTGTAATTCAGGCCTGTGTGTAATAACAGAGTGAAAACATTGTAATTTCCCTATACAGGATTAATAAAGTATAAGATAGCCAAGCAAGCCAGATGAGATGGATATTAGAAAAGGGAAAGACCCCCATGTTAATGACTGGCGAGTGTTCATGTCGTCAATGCGGTTGTAAGATTGCATGACAACCCTGTCAAATGTATTTATTTATGGAAATATGTACAATAAGTTCTGGGCCAATTCAAACAGAACATCTCCATTAGTTCAGAGCTTCAACACAGCTCAGTGAAAGTAGGTGTTAGTCAGAGTGCTGGTATTTATCTGCTATACCTGAAGCTGTGTAGTAACCTCCCTTCACACTTCCTGGAATGCAAATGTGAGTTCCTGGTGTGCCATTGGCCGGCAGATAAAATAAACAAACTCTCCGCAAAGCGTGCGTCGTTCAAAACTTCATACCTTTTGATTGCAGGCACTCAGCTGTTGTACTCCAGGTTTGTTAGACACACCCTGGCCATAAACTTTTATAACGTCCTTGCGTTAAGTGCATTGTTGCTGAACCGATACAGAAATTGACCAATCACAGGCAACATATGGATAAAGTTGTTTGTGCACGTATGTAAAGAAAATGTAGTTGTACCATGCAGACATTTTAATTGAACCTTTGGATTTGTTGAGCCAATAGGGTATTTGGTGTTAAGTATGTGGTGCAAACCAAGGAGAAATGTGCAAAACCAATGACAATTTGAACGTACACACTTTCCTTTGCACTTTTTTAGATCTCCTAACTTCTTTCTGTAGTATTAGTGTGCAGTAATGCTGTAATGAAGGTGTGATCTTGGATAGTCTTCATGGATAACCTGCTCTAACGTCTCAGTTTCCAGACCCGTGACACTGCTGCTAATTCAGCTTTGTTTTTTTTTTCCTCTAATTTGTATCTCAGGTTGGAGATTTTGCCGACGCCAACAGCTGGCCGACTCCTGGGGAGATCGCAACTAAAGACATGCAGGTGGGTGTTATTGTTTGAGAAGTGTTGGGTCACAGGTTTCTAGATGTATAGAGGACGCACTGATGAGACTAAGGTGGTGTGTATTAGGGACTACTGAACTATTTCATATGTTTTGCTGCATCTTCAGAAGATGGCTTCCGTGTCTCGAGCTCCTTTTTAGAGTCTCAGTTTTATTTATTTTTTGTTTGAGCAGTGTTAAAAGAATTGAATTGCCAATGACTGCTTCTCTGTAATTGTTGTGCATATGACAATAAATACAACTTGGACCCAACCTGACCAGGACACAGGAGTAGAACTTGGAAAATGTTTTCTTTCACGGTTTCATTAAGTGATGGGAAAATAAGAACCAATATCAGCCTCGTGTCTGCATGACACACCAGAGATAGAGCTGGGTGGTCATAACAAAATACCTTCGACTTGGTACCGCTGTTGGTAATAACTGAACAGTATTGGATGCATGACTTGGCGTTTTCATACAGAATCAATGTTTAAACGAGCTGTGGTGATATGATGTCAGAAAATAAGCCTTGATAATGACGGCAAGCAGGTAGAGGCAGAAAAGGAAGTGTCACCCTTACCTGGTTGTTAAAAGATACAGGTGAACAGAAATATTTAAAAGACTAATTCAACATGGGTGACAACACAGAGTTAGGGGTTTATAAAAAGAGAATCTTGGTAGTTTCAAAATTATAATATTCACCAACCAATCAAAAGGAGCTGCTCAGTTTGTCCTGCTGCACTTTGCTGTGTAGTTTTCTACAATAGGTATTTTAGTGCTTGTGGCTGTAATTATACAGCAGCTAAACACCACGTCCAGACGGAGCAGTCTGCTTCTGCTGGCCCGACTTTGTGTCCTCAGGACTGCATGTTTTTTTTAAGGCTTAGGGTTAGTCCAGGCTTACCACCATGGCAGGAGCTCTTGGACACTTCGGAACAAAAACAAAGATGGCTGATCTCAAAGCAGGGATCTCTGTTTATGAACATTGTAAGAAGACAATCGGTAAGAAGAAATCAGAAATCAATCTGCAGGATTATATCATACAAAATTAGGGCTGTCGGTGTTAACGCGTTAATCGCGATGCGATTAAGGGCTGACGCAATGCGATTAATTTATTTTACACTTCACTGTCAGCATCTTAGAGGACTCGGGTCTTAAAGACGTGCTACGGTTGGCATGTTCTGACCCGTCTTATACACTACCATCGAGGGGGACAGTAGTTTCACCATACACAGCCTGTATGACACGGAGAAAGCAGCTAAACTGGAACTGCTGCCAAGTGCAAACGCTGTCTCATTAACCGGTGATCACTGGATGTCAGTGAGTAATCACAATTATTTAGGAGTTAGTAAACACTATATTGACTCTGGCTGGACTTTGCACTTGTTTGTCTTAACGGTGGTTGTTAGTGTTACATCTCAGTCAATTGTTCTCAATCCTTGTTAAAAATGTAAAGGTTAAATGTCCTGCTGTGGCATCTGGTTTTTGGACCATTTTGTTTGTACAGTATAAGCAAAGTGTTAGTGTTACATCTCAGTTAGGTTAGGTACTTGTAGGAATTGTGCAATAATGACATTTTCACACATTTGTTTACAGTAAATAAATAATAGTTAAGTTCATAAAGTCACTTTCTTTGCATTCATTTGATTCCCAATCAAGATACACTGGTACGAATTGCTTTCCATTGTTATTATGTACTTAAAAACTGTTCTGAAATGCAAAATAATAGAATTTTAATTGTGATAAAACATTCAATTAATCGCGATTAACTATAGAACTTCAGCGATTAATCGCGATAAAAACATTTTAATCGTTTGACAGCCCTATAAAAAATCCTTTCTGTTAAATGAATAAAATTGGAAAAAAAAACTCTCACTGTTGGTACACTTATAGAAACACATTGAGCCAACACACACACATTGACATTCAGGAAATTAGGTATAGAAGGCATTTTCTTAATTCTTTTTAAACACCAAATATACACCAAACATGCCTTGTCTCAGCTTCTGATTTGTGAGGCTTTGTGACTTTTCTTTCTTTCATTTGATAATTTTTCTTGGTTGAACAAAACAAGACATTTGAAGATGTCTCCTTGTGATGTGGCATTTTTCACTTTTCTGACATTTTTGTAACGATTAGGTGATTAATGGAAAAAAGAATCAGCAGATACCGATAAAATAAGAGAGAGATTATGTGAAGAGAAAATAATTAATTGCAGACTGCCACAGATGTCGAAGATACAACACCAATGGGATTTGCAAACTCATGGTGCATTCCAGTTCACCTCGAGACTCAAGCTGTTGTTGTAAAGTACCCTTCTGCCATCTAGTTGTTCTTCTTTTTGTTGTTTAACAGCAATTGACTGGTGAAATAAGTTATTTTATTTTAAATAAATTATTTACATACCTGCAAACTAGTCGCTTTTCGGCGAAAATCGCCATTTTGAATGGGAAAATGTCATCCACGTGAATCGTGTAGATCCGAAGAGTTTTTATTTGGGGGGGGTCCGAGACCCGGTGCCTTAACGACCGTTCTCTACCGGATCGAATAGCAACGCGGATTTCGGTGCCTTATTTAGGTGCCACTTATGCCTGTGCTTCTCTCTGATGCTCTGAAAACAGACGTTAGAAGGAACTGAAACATCGCCGCACGGGGCGCTAGTCAACACTACACCTGACAGCAGCTGACATTAGCCTACCGTTAGCTAGCAGCTGGAGTAAATACGGTTAAAATGCTGACAGCTAAACGGTGTAAAAGTGTGTCTGTATTTCACTGGAGAGGATTCCAGAGGCGGGGGTGAACGATGTTTCACCTTTTTCAGCTCTTCTGAGTTTGCAGGTATGTATTTAAATTTGGCCTTAGCAATAAACAAGCCGTTCTTAAATCACTCTTGAGTCACTGACTGTCGTTTTGTGCTCTTCTTTTTTAAGTATCCATATAGGTACCATTTAGGCATCGGCACCATTTCAAAGTATCGTTTTATCACTGGTATCGGGAAGAAAAAAAAAAAATGATACCCAACTCTATGCATACAAGCTCTACATACAGTCTAGACCCACTCAACTCAGGTGTCCATAGAAGCCTTCCCCACACATCCAACACATTGACCCTCCTCCTTATATTAACTGCTCTCTACAGCTATTGGTCCAACAGGGGATGTGTCTAATTTGTGTTCGCCTTACAATACAGCAGACCAGTTTTCTATTTCTGATCTCTGGGTGATAGTGTGTCACTGGGAGAGCGACCCTGGTAACCTCCCCCATTTTAGGCAGCCAGGTCTGAGAGAACATGAGAGAGAGAGAGCTACATGTCCCTGAGCAGTAAAATGTGGGTCACATCATCAGCGCCAGGAATAACCAGTGGCTCTGGTGGCAGAAATCATAGTTGGGGTGTGGTTTGGATACGGTGACCAAGGCCTGGGAAGGAATGTCCTTTTAGGGAACCCCCTTCAATAAACCACCCCTGGATCTGTGCTGCTGCTGCTATTCTTAGGGGGCTGGAGTTCACTCTCCACCATGTAACATTTAAAGCTGTAAATCAGTTGCTGAATTTCTCAGATTGCGCTGAGAAATGGGCACTGTGATTTGATAAAGGAGGGGTTTTTAATTGCAGGGTTGTGCTTTAGAGTTTGGAGCTGTGGTTAAAGTTAAACCTGAGATTTCATGCAGTGAAACTTCTTTATTGATTCTGTAACTTGAATTAATTTTTCTTTTGGATTTTTCTTGGCCACATTTCTCAGAATACAATATTTTTTCTGATTAATGACCAATACTAGTTGTTAGAAGTAATTTTCTGTTGATTAATAAGTCTACTAACTGGTGAATACAAATTTGTTGTGCTTTTAAAGACCCATCTGTCTCACTAGCACGCTATTGAAGTGTGTTTTATGCTGCGTGAAGAGGTTCAGCTTCTTAAATGTGACGATGTGTTAATTTTCTCTGTTTTATAACGTTCTAAATTGAATCTATGTTTGAGTTTGGACTGCTGGTTGAACCAGGCAAGCAATTTGACAATATCACATTGAGCTTTCATTTTTCATCATTGTTTGATAAATTAGAGCTGCAACGATTAGTCAATTAATTGAAATTTTAATAATTTTTTTATTGTTGCAGCCTCGCAACAAGAATGTAATGCCTTTCTGTGTCATATATGATATGGTTTTGGACTCTTGTTTGGACAAAACAAGACATTTAAAGCTATAGATAACAGGCATTTTTGGCTATTTTCGGACAAAGCAATTAAATAGATTACACAAGAAAATAATTAAAAGATCGATAATGAAAACAATTGCT
Source organism: Sander vitreus (assembly GCF_031162955.1). Lineage (NCBI taxonomy): Eukaryota > Metazoa > Chordata > Actinopteri > Perciformes > Percidae > Sander > Sander vitreus. The sequence continues at coordinate 7,907,628 of NC_135867.1, forward strand.
CATTGCAGCCCTACATTAAAGGAGTAATTGGTTAGAAAAAAAACTGACCCTTTTTAAAGAATACATTCAGAATTTTTTCAAGTCTATTTTAATACAACCTTTTTAGTATGAAATTCCTTCTCATATTATGGCACTAAGAGACTTTCCTGTATCATCATCTGTGGCTTAAGGATTTTGGGGTGTGTGTTCACCCCCATTTTGTTGTGTGTTCAGAGTGAAAAGATTGTCCGTATAGTGTTGGTTTCTTGTGTTGGTTGGTGGTTTATTCTGCAGCTGTGTTTTAGGATAGAGCTGTCAGTCTTCCTCTATAATACCATTCGAATTTCAGTTTTTTATATATTTATAAAAAACACAAATAAACACAAATCAACAGAGAACTCTGTAATTAAACATTATCCAACAAATGTATTGAAATGGCTCTGTTGTAAAGGCTAACGTTGATGGTTAGCCCAATGACATGTTAGAAAGCACAGCCGAAACGATTTGTCATAAACTAGCTAGCTAAGTAACAGTAGTGTTAGCCACAATGCTAACGACATTGATAACTAAGCCAAACGGTGCTGGCACTACTATTTTAGTGATTTTAAAAGCAACCTGTTTCTTGCAGATTGTCACGTTACTGAGAATACAGCCGTTAGAATGTAATATATGAAGTCGAAGCTAACTCTGACAGCTTTAGCTGTCTCCATGAAGCTCCCACCTAAGCTCCTATAACTCGCGACGCAGTTAGGAAACCAGAACGAGCTAACTATTAAGCAAGCAATTAATGTTAAGATAACATAAGCCTTTTGGCTCGGTGGATGTCGATTTTAAAGTCATGTTAAAACTATTTCCCATCTTTCTTCCGATTTCCGTTACTCAGCACGTAACGTTAGTTCACAATGCCTTGTGTTTCTTACCCCCGTAACTTATTGTTCATCAGAGGTGACATGAGAATAGGGAGATTAGCTAACGTTAGCCAACCTATTTATAAAAAAAAAAAAACATTCGAATAGTATTGATTTTTTTTTTTATTTATTTTTTAACCAAATTATATTTGACTTTCGGAATTCGTTCCAACATCCCTTGTTTAGGAGTCTATTATTTCTTTTAGTGGTGAAACTACCTCTAAAGACCCGGACACACAGAGCCGATAATCGGCCGTTGGGACAGTCTGGCGAGGTCAGTGAGTCGAGTCTGTTCGGTGTGTTCCGTGCTGTCGTCCGTCCGAGGGGCCATCGTCCTTCATTTTGGCCGATTTGACATGTATAATCGGCGGGGCAGGCACTGCCAGCAGTCGGACTCAAATGACCCATCTGATTGGTAGAGTGCTAACCCGGAAACGGGGAGCGGAATGAGCGTGACTAGAGTCTCTCAAAATCTGACGAAAATCTTTTAAACTGACCTTTGTCGATCTGAAATGAAGACCGATTCAGCAACTGCATGGCTTATTTCTCGCTTACAATGTTTTCAGAAACACGTTTTGGTAAACTATTTTAGTATACAGAAACCAAACCAAACCCAGGTGACGCGTTCGTCCAATCAGCTGCCGGTTTTCATTTTTGGGCGACAACACAGATTGGCGCCGCCTGCTGTTATGGAGACGTATTACGTCTTGCCGCATTGGTGTGTTCCAAGGCACTTTTTTGACCAATTTGGGGAGACTAATATCTAATGGCTCATTTCACATCTTTCTGTCCTCACTAAAAATAATCGGCTCTTATTCCCATCTGTGCAGAATCCAAAGCAATAAACCACAAAAAATGTATGCCTGGCTTTGTGACACATTAGCCATTTAGCCACTGAGATGATATGGGATGCACTTTATAAAACCCAGAGGGAGCTTATTGGACTGTAGATGCAGCAGACGCTTCTTATTATCCACAACTTGTACAGCATCCATTTGACATTTTCAGTGTGTTTGATGGTAACAGGAAGAAGTGTATAGCCTTTGTGTTGTTGGAGAAGAGTAGCACAACACAGATTATGTGTGACAACAATTATGTGTCTCCCCCCTGCATAGCACAAAATGGCCAGATTATAACTGCAGAGGCTTGGAAGGACTTGTGCATTCACTTTAGGGCCTGGAAAAGTCCCCAAACATTGAAGGTTTAGGACTCTCCACTCGCATCCTGTGTGTGTGTGTGTGTGTGTGTGCGCACATCATGATTCACCTCATTGTCTTCTCTAAACTGCTCTTCCCTCCCTCTGTTCAGATCGAGGCAGTGACACGGACCGTGTCCTGCCCGCCGACTGTCAGGCAGGTCAGAGACTCATGGAGATCCACTGTAAGTTCAACCTGCAGCCTGTGAAACCTGCAGCCTGCCTACCTAACTTCTTATAACAGTAACAAGTAAAACATAGTCAGTCAGTGAAAGCCTGCTTAATACTGTGTTCATCTCAAATTATGTAAACAAGAGTTTTTCTTACTTTGACACAATGAGTGAGAGAGAGAGAGAGAGAGAGAGAGAGAGAGAGAGGTCATCCGTGTCAACAAGACTTGCCCATTCTTGTCTTTATGTAAGACTGCATTGATGCAGTAGTCCAGGTGCATCATCACCATCATCAAATCCATACAATAAATAAGATATGCATCAACAATAATATTCAAGTTTCCTGTAAGCCACAATTTAACGGTCTTTATAAAACTGAGGTGGTTTTCTTTAATATGCAATTTGGGGCTGTCAGTCGATTACAATATTTAATCGTTATTTATCGGATGATTGTCCTTAGTTAACTTGCGATTAATCACCCCTTTTTTATCTGTTCAAAATATACTTTAAAGGTCCCATGACATGGTGCTCTTTGGATGCTTTTATATAGACCTTAGTGGTCCCCTAATACTGTATCTGAAGTCTCTTTCCCAAAATTCAGCCGGTGCAGAATTACAACCACTAGAGCCAGTCCCACAATGAGCTTTACTTAGTATGTGCCATTTCTGTCTCTGTAGCTATTGAGGAGGAGAGAGGGGGGGCAAGGTGGAGAGTGGGCGTGTGGCCTTGACCAACTGCCTCTTTGGTCATTTGAAAGCCATGATGTCTCTCTCTCATTGGTGGGCCAAATTCTCTGGGCGGGCAAAGCAGAGAAAGGGGAGGTAACCTTGCTCCTTATGATGTCATAAGGAGGAGATTCCAGATCGGCCCATCTGAGCTTTCATTTTCTCAAAGGCAGAGCAGGATACCCAGGGCTCAGTTTACACCTATCGCCATTTTACCGAAATTTTCATGCCATGGGACCTTTTTAAAGGGATATTTTTCAATGAACTGTTTTGAAAATATGTTTTCTTGAAATATAATATGCTCAAGCCCATAAGAGTTGTCCAGGCGGCTCTATTGCAAACTATCCAGCGTGGCCTGCCTTTCATAAGGGGGAGGAGGGTTCTCTGCATCAGCAGTATGCTTGGCCAGCAAGTGGTGTGTGAGACTCGACGTATTCCGGTGGGAACTCAATTTACATGCAAATAAATTTAGTCTTGTTAAGAGAACCATCTGGAAGGGCTTTGACACTGAACTTGCCATTCAAAAGATCCTTTTCTTATCAATTTTTGCTCAAGGTTTGTTTCTGCTAGCAATCCGCAACATTACTGCTGCATCACTTCCTGATTTCCCAAACTACAGAGCAGCCCGAGGCCCAAATCATAGAACGCGCGTGTGTTAATTGCGTGTCAAAAAAATTAGTGGCCACCTCATTACGTACCGCGCATGTATTGTGAAGTCATTCAAACTGCTGCGGTTACTGCCATAAAATGTATATATTTTAATCTTAGTCGTTTTATTTATATATATATATATAATATAGAGTTTATTTAGTCTAAATGTTTTGTTCACTAATTAAGGCTTTAATAAACATGTTTTCAAATCCAAAACTGAGGTTTTCCAGCAGTAACGCAGCTTCCTCTCTCACCCAGATGCATCCAAGTAATTGGGAAAGTATTGGGACCAATGGCCATAACAAACATTTACATAACTGACACCTTTGTTTTCATGACAGAAAGGCATCTCTTTAACAGATAAAATGGATGAAGCCAGCAATGTTCCATATAATATGTCTGAAAAGGGTTTAACACAATACACATATTTAGCAAAACAGTATTGGGAATAATATATATAAAGTGCATAAATTAAACAATAAACTGTAATTGTAGGTTCCACAGGAAGTTTATATGTATTAAAGAGCATCACATTGAAAGCCCTAAAATGTTGTTAAACACATTAATAACCCTGGAAGCAACCAAAATTTAGAGAGCATGGATCAGAAGCACTGCAGCCTTTAGGTAGATTTGGAAATGCGATTTCTACACCAGTCGAATCACAGTCATTTAAAACGGGTATATTTCATAAAGGTTATAATTTGCACAACATAATTGCTCGTGCCTCCTTTGCGGTTTGGTGCAACTCAGTATTAACTATGTTGTTAGGAACTACAGTGCATGTTTGACTTTGAGTTCAGTGTGATTAGATTAGTTTGTGATGTGATACCTTGAAGACTGAGCATGTCACAGCGTGTCTATGTGGACAGAGTGGTTTGGGGCTTGAAATGTTACTCAAGTTGAGTCAAATGCTTTGTATGACTCCTATGCAAATCCTTCAGGAGTGTCAAACTTTTCAGATATGTGTGTGTTGCTGATAGCTGAGCTGCCGTAGCACAGATGAGCGGCTGAACTTTGTTTGATTTGAATACACTCAGATATCAGTTCTGTGAGAAAAAGATAACCAGCAAAGGCAATTCATAAATGGTGAACTACCCTGTGTCCGTTACTGTGTGTTTGCTCAGGCTTGGCTGCAGGACAGTGGTGTTGTACTCGTGTTGCTCTGCTGCAGTCAAACATTTGACTATAATGAAACTGAATAGGATAAAGATGCCTCTAAACCACATGTAAAGTCCTCTTTGTCCCTGTTATATTGTGGCGCTGACGAGGTTGTATTTGTAATTTCAACATGAATGGATAAGATTCTCTGTTTGTTTTGATCGATCTAAATATATAAAACATCTCATTCTGCAAACAAAATGTGTTTATGTGCTGGTATCACTTTATTCCACAAGTTAGATTGTTGGGTATGGTATACTAAAACGGTATATTTTCAGAAATACTCATTGGATTTATTTATTTACGCTTTTGTTACAGATTATAAATGTTACGTTTGCATACTAGTAGACTATATAAATGAGTGCAGGATTTGCTGGACAACGTTAATTTTCCACTGCTATGTGCTCTGATTGTGATATTGCCTAAGAAACAGCCAATCATTTGCAGCAGTCGACTGTTTGCTAAGCCCAGCCCCTCCCTTAGTTATTTACCACTCAAAATTCTTGCAAATTTAAAAACAGTCAGCCTTTGATTTCACAGAGGTAAACAAAACAGCTTCTCATTTCTAGCTGGCTGAAAAGACAACTCCTGTAAGCAGCTTTTATCAGCTGTAGCTAGCTAATTAAGATGACATTAACTCTGTGATTTGGCTGATAATGTAGTCTCCGTCTGACTCATTTTAATGGTCTTCAATATACATTGGCTACATACATTATATCATGCTGAATGAATGTACGCTAAAGCTACATGTCACAGGCAAAAAGTCAGTTTATGGCTTTGGAAAAGCTAAAAGTAAAGATGGTACCCTTCAAGTATCTCTTTCACCAGAGCTCCATGCCCACCGCTTTGGCATGACATGACTAGCATGGCTTTATATATTGCTTGCTAGTCACTGTTTGGGGGAGGGGTTAAGCAAACGGTCTATTGCCTGACTGGAATCTTGTGCATGTTTAACCAAAACAATATGTGGTTTTAAGCTCAGATTCCACTTTGCTAAATCAGAAATATGTGTGAATATGTGAGCATGTAACATTGCCTCTGTGGCATTTATTTACACACTACAAAAATAGTTTTGTGTGAAGTCCTGAATAATTCTTGTCTTGTTTAAATAGGTCTTCAATCCTCTTTTGATGGACCGAACTGTTTCTACAACCCTTTCTTAAATGTTTCCTCTTCAGGCTCCTAAGAAGACGACCGTCAAGAAGGAGTCCAAGGAGAAGAGGGAGAGCAACGAGGAGAGCAAAGAGAACCTGAAGGCCAAGTCGGACGACTCCGGAGAGGAGAAGAATGGCGATGACGACTCCCAGAAGAACGGACCGAAGAAAAAAGGTGAATATGGATCAGAGGACTGGCATATTGGCGTGCTATTTTTACCAAGCAAGGAATGACTACTAAACAGTGGCATGTGCTAAGGTTAGCATCTGCAGCATGTTAACATCCAACAGTAGTTACCGTGGTAACTGTAGTCATGTTAACTCGCATGCAGCTGAACCTAAGTACCCTTTGTTTGAGATGTCACAAAATTTTTGATCGAGGTAACAACACTTGCACTGCAGCTGGATTCTTGCATATAGCATGACATCACGCGAGATTCAAAACGTTGCATCACTAGGGCTGGGTACCAAGCTCAGTATTAGGGCTGCAGCTATCGATTATTTTAGTAATCGAGTATTCTACCGATAATTCCATTGATTAATCGAGTAATCGGATAAGAAATACTTAGTAAGAAATACTTAGTAGACAGCTATAGTAAATATTTATTATTGCTGTTTACTAAAAAAAAAAAAAAAAAGGAAACCTGTCTCTTGTGTATATATAGAAAAGACGGACAAAGCTTACAGCAGGGCTGTTCAACTACACTGTTCTGGGGGACACATTTTTAGAAGCCTAATACACAGTGAGGAGAAAGAATGCAGACATCACCAGCATGATGACGTCATTCACATGAATATTAAGTGGCCATGCTGGGGGGAGGAGCTGGTTTGTCTCTGGCAGCAGCTAAGTTTCCAAAGATTAGTAGCAAACTAATAAACAGACTACAAACCGACAGCGTTCGTTTTAGCTTGTGGGGAAAACATCGCTATTTGCAGAGTAGCATGCTGTAGGCTAGTTGTGTAAAACAGCGCGGTGGATGAGAGCAGCAGACATTAGTTAGCTACCTTGTGTCGGGTTCGCTCCGTGGAATGGATGAGTACACTAAATGTTTTCTACAGAGATGATGTAGCAGCATGTTTGCAGCTTAAAATGATCCCAAACTTTCTGTCGTTTTCTCTCGCCTGTCTCTTCTCTTAGACCCTCGCTATTTTCGTCTTCCTTCATTTGTAATCTGGGTAATCTTTGTGTCCACAGAAGCGTGGAAAAACGTGTTGTGCGCTAGTAATAATCCTCCGTGCGGAAACACAGTGAACCGTACAACCTTAATTACGTTGATTTAACGAAGCTTCGAGGCAAAGAATTTTGCTTCAAGGATTTTTTGTAATCGAATTATTCGAGTTATTGTTTCAGCCCTACTCAGTAAGTTTTAGGGTACCGACCGAATTACGTCGGTACTCCCAAGGACCGATTCACGTTTAATCAATCTGTGCCATATTTCGGTACCTGAGAGCCTGTAAGTGCGAGCTTCGCTGTCGTCTCTGCATGTTTGACAGAGAGAGGGGCTCAGCTCCGACAACCCAGCAGACGGAGCGAAACTACAGTGGGGCGAAAAAGTATTTAGTCAGCCACCAATTGTGCAAGTTCTCCCACTTAAAAAGATGAGAGGCCTGTAATTTTCATCATAGGTACACTTCAACTATGAGAGACAAAATGAGAAAAAAAATCCAGAAAATCACATTGTAGGATTTTTAATGAATTTATTTGCAAATTCCTCGGGAAAATAAGTATTTGGTCACCTACAAACAAGCAAGATTTCTGGCTCTCACAGACCTGTAACTTCTTCTTTAAGAGGCTCCTCTGTCCTCCACTCTACTACTTACCTGTATTAATGGCACCTGTTTGAACTTATCAGTATAAAAGACACCTGTCCACAACCTCAAATAGTCACACTCCAAACTCCACTATGGCCAAGACCAAAGAGCTGTTAAAGGACACCAGAAACAAAATTGTAGACCTGCACCAGGCTGGGAAGACTGAATCTGCAATAGGTAAGCAGCTTGGTGTGAAGAAATCAACTGTGGGAGAAATTATAAGAAAATGGAAGATATGCAAGACCACTAATAATCTCCCTCGATCTGGGGCTCCACGCAAGATCTCACCCCGTGGGGTTAAAATGAACGGTGAGCAAAAATCCCTGAACCACATGGGGGGGACCTAGTGAATGACCTGCAGAGAGCTGGGACCAAAGTAACAAAGGCTACCATCAGTAACACACTACGCCGCCAGGGACTCAAATCCTGCAGTGCCAGATGTGTCCCCCTTCTTAAGCCAGTACATGTCCAGGCCCGTCTGGAGTTTGCTAGAGAGCATTTGGATGATCCAGAAGAGGATTGGGAGAATGTCATATGGTCAGATGAAACCAAAATAGAACTTTTTGGTAAAAACTCAACTCGTCGTGTTTGGAGGGGAAAGAATGCTGAGTTGTATCCAAAGAACACCATACCTACTGTGAAGCATGGGGATGGAAACAATCGTGCTTTGGGGCTGTTTTTCTGCAAAGGGACCAGGACGACAGATCCGTGTAAAGGAAAGGATGAATGGGGCCATGTATCGTGAGATTTTGAGTGAAAACCTCCTTCCATCAGCAAGGGCATTGAAGATGAAACGTGGCTGCGTCTTTCAGCATGACAATGATCCCAAACACACCGCCCGGGCAACGAAGGAATGGCTTCGTAAGAAGCATTTCAAGGTCCTGGAGTGGCCTAGCCAGTCTCCAGATCTCAACCCCATAGAAAATCTTTGGAGGAAGTTGAAAGTCCGTGTTGCCCAGCGACAGCCCCAAAACATCACTGCTCTAGGGGAGATCTGCATGGAGGAATGGGTCAAAATACCAGCAACTGTGTGTGAAAACCTTGTGAAGACTTACAGAAAACGTTTGACCTCTGTCATTGCCAACAAAGGGTATATAACAAAGTATTGAGATGAACTTTTGTTATTGACCAAATACTTATTTTCAACCATAATTTGCTAATAAATTCATTAAAAATCCTACAATGTGATTTTTCTGGATTTATTTTCTCATTTTGTCTCTCATAGTTGAAGTGTACCTATGACGAAAATTACAGGCCTCTCTCATCTTTTTAACTGGGGGAACTTGCACAATTGGTGGCAAACTAAATACTTTTTTGCCACACTGTACATCTCCTCTGCACCTTGTTCAAGTCACGGTGACGGCAATGAAGATAAAGCAGTCGCAAGTATGGTTACACTTTTCAAAGCTCCACGCAGACAGCGTTCGCTGCAATGTAATATAATGGCAAGCCGAAAGCAGTCGCGGTGCCGTGACACTTCCTCTGAGACAGGCACAACAGGATTTTCTGTGCCCTGGTGACAGACCGGCAGGCTGGAGGTTGTCGGGCAAGGCAACTTTATTTCTAAAGCACATTTCAGCAGCAAGGCAATTTAAAAAAAGCGTTACATAAAACAATAAAGAGCAATTAAAACAGCCATGAAAGAGAGAGAAAATAAAAAAATAGAATAAGATACAAATACAAGAATAAAAGTTACAGTGCAGTGTAATAAATGAATAATTAATTGATAAAAATGTAAACTGTATCCAAACCTACATATTACCCAAAAATCCATCTTGTCAGGCTTCAAGTAATGTTTGTGTCTGAACTACCAGCTTACCGAATCAATTCTGGTGAGGCGCTACTGGCAGCTACGGACGTGGTTAAGGTGCATGTGACGGCCGCCACTGTTAGTTTAAAACAAAAATGGCGGGCATGATAGACAGATGGTTCATCTAGTCACCTGCAAGGTATTTTTTTGAAAGTGCCTGCCCTTTACCAAACTGTTTCTGATGACTGCTTTTCAGATGGTTCTGTGTAACAAACCATCTGGCACTTCAGGTTAACTAACACTGGCACCCTACTCGAGCCAGTTTATAACCCTTAAGTTGTAAGAATCTGCATCAACCAGAAAGTAGAGACTTAGTGTTGAGTTTTTATGGACCAGTAGTACTTTCGGGGGTGGGGTTTGCAGGAATGAACATAGCTGATTGGTCAAACACACACAGCACTGCTGCTTCAGCTTGTTTACCACTTCATTCATAAAACAAGGAAGTACTCTAGCATTGATTTAGGTTATGTTTGATATCATTGAAATTAAAGTAAGGCTTTGCTGTTGACATTCCAACTCAAAAAGACGTGCAGACGTGTGTTGAGCTTGGGCGAACCGAGAGAGAGACGGCGCTGCAGTACTGTGAATGAGAGGACTATTTTCTGATTGTTTCTAGGCAGTTACATTTAAAAGGAAAAAATAACCATCAAACACTCAACAGATGATTTACTGTTGAGAAACGTGGCTATAAAGGATGAGGTGAGGGCAGGATAGTCAATATGTTTGTATGGACACAAACCGCTTTAATCCTGTGCTTAAACATACAATGTTTTATTATTTTACCCCATTACTCCCCCAAATCACAAAATTTCCTAATTTACGGTTGTCTCAAAATTCAACGGTGCTGATCATCAACAATAACGGGGAGAGTGGACATCATGTGTCCCTACTAGAGAACCAAAACTGGCCTTTTATTTTTGTTTCTTTTTTAATGGATGTTTACTTTTAAGATGTGACTATAATGCTAGTGCAAAGTATATCTCGTTAAAGTGTTTCCATGACAGTTGAAATTAACATTCCTTATTGTAATAATCAAATTATAATGTAATGTAATGAAACGTTCTTAGTCAGTTTTTAAAGTGCAAGGTATTTTACACTTGAAGTCAAATACAGTTTCCTTTTTAAAATGTGATCCAACAACAGATGACTTGAGAAGTTTGTGATGGCTGGTTGCAATTTTGGCCCCAATAAAAGGTTTAAACTACACCAGCCAGCCATGTTTTCTGAACATCGCAACATGTCAAAAATTGTTTGTTTGTGGGGGGGAGGGAGGCAATGGTGAGGATTTCACCCCAGGGAACCCTTTTACCAGTTCAGTTAGGCTATGTGTAGATCATGTGCATAAGCATAAACCTATATAATATCAAGTCTGTTTTATTTAAAACAATAAAAGCTTGCATCACCTAATGATGTATCGGTCAGATCTAACCTGCAGATGTGCTGTAGAAGTGATGAGCACTTCATGTCTCTTCTCTGACTTAACATCAATGAAGAGAACTTTCACAACTCTGATCTCAGCATTAATGCAAAAAAAGAGGAAGAAGAAAATCAATTAAACACTCATGCTGGGCATATTAAGCCAGATTTAAGCCCTAAATTGGTCACCCCTGGGCTGTTGTTTGACGTTCACTTTAAGGGGGGTCTAAGCTTGATTAATCGCACAATCAATCAACAACGGGCTGTTGGTCTAAAATTTTGGTCAGTCATCTTGCTGTCCCTTAAACTGATTTCCCACATTGCTGCTGTCAAAAGATGCTACTGTATAAAGTGTTGTGAGCTTGTTTTGATGTTGTTCCAGCAGTATTTTATGTTTTGGCTACTGTGACTCAGTAGCCACAGTGTAATCTGCAGGTCTATATTCTTCTTCTTTTCCCCTTTATTCTCTCCCTCCTACCCTACCTCCCTCCCTCCCTTACCTACGCAGCCAGCAGATAGACACAGGGCCACGTCAGTTAAAACTGGCTGTCATTGCATTTCCTTTCGACCATTGCGTCTATTATTTGTCACATACTCACACATCCACGCAAACACCCCTGCAGACAAATGTTTTAAACAGCAGTTCACTGATGCACTCTGTTGGCCAGCTGAGGTACTGCAGCAGACTTTATGCTGTTTCACCAATAAAAGACTCAGCAGTAATGATCGCAATTCGTCATAGTGAAAGTTATGAAAAGCAGCTAACCCTCCAGTATACAAAGGTGCTATTGTATCCCGAAAATCCATCTTCCTGGTAAAACTGGTAAAACTGGACATCTGGGAATTTTGAATCTACTGGTGGCTGTATCCTGAAGGCAAAGTGGGTTCCTTTACTTCTACATAAGTAGTGATACGAAAGGTTTGACATATTTATTATCATTATTTAATCCAACAGTAAGCATTTGTTTTCTACTTGTGAGACTGTCCCATTGACAATGAATGAAAGTTCAATGAATGTTTGAATAAGCATTGATAGCATTACACATCTTATATTTATACACGGGGCATTTGCAGGTCCCCAACAGTTTATCAATTAATAATAATGGCTTTTTAAATGTCTTAAGGCTTTCAAAAGTCTTCAACTTAGTTAAGTTTTTTTATAAAGTGGGTTCTTTGGCTGCTTTAAAAGGTGGGTGTCATCAATTAAACAGACAGATACACAGATCATTACTCCGTAAATGTAGGTGCTGTTCTTAGTATTGTAAAGAAAAAAGGAGAAATAAAGAATGTTTTCCAAAGAAAATGGAGTAAAATGTCAATTTCATCCAGTAGTAGATCAACTATAGTCAACTGTGTAAATGATAAGGTCCATAGTGGGGGTAGTCTAAAGGAAAAAATATCAAAGTATTCAAAGTTTAATGCATTTTAGGCAGAAAATAAAAATAAACTACATTTTTAATAAAAGTTCCCCTTACCCTCCTGACATATTTTTCAAAACAATTTGGTTTTGAAGGACAATAAAAACGTCTGATTATGATAAAGAACATTTTAATGGAAATATTTAGATGATTCCTGCAGACACCTCTGAATTTAAAGCTGTATCAGGGCCTAAATGACAAAATGTTTTCTAACTGTGTTGCCTCTCCCTGTCGTTACAAACAGGAAATAAGCAGAAGTGGGTTCCCCTGATGATCGAAGTGAAGTCCGAGGGTCCCAGGGAGCGCTCGGCCTCCAGGAACAACAGCAGACAAAACGAAAACCCCCGTCTGCCTCCCAACGCCAGGAACGATCTCAGAGGTCAGTCTGTTCAGGGTACTCAGTGCAGCTGACAGGTAGTAGATGTTGGCGCCCACAGAGTTACAAAAAAGTATCTGAAAATGACTTTGAAGTGAAATCCCACCCAGCTGGTGTAATGTGAGCAGCAGATTTTAATTTGTTGAACTGGTTGTGTCAGTATTTCTGCATCTGTAGCTGTTAAACTATTGGCGGGCCTTACTGCATTTAGCTGGATGAGATGGCGTGCATGAGTCAGCAACAGGATGTGGAGAGATCTGTGTGCGCCTACTGATCTGCTACTTCTGCTTTAATAGCTCAGCTGTTTAAATGTACACATTATAAATAACTTGGTTTCTTATATTTACCGTGAAAATGAAATGTGTTGGCGTCTAAGAGGACATTAAATCTGCTGGTAAGCCCAAGATTTCAAGTTAAAACTTAACTTTCTTCTAATTAAAAGCTGTAATAATTCTGCAGAGAACTCCGTTTCATAGTAGTTTTGTTCTCCTAGTCCAGTATGACGATGTGTTTGTGCTGACGGAGAGGCTGTTTGCTTCCCTGCAGACTGGCACAGTCAAAAGTACGAGCGGGAGTGGCGTGACGACCACGACGAGGTGTCCAGTGTGAAGAGTGAGGGAGCGCCATTCCGCGGAGGGTTCAGAGGTCGCGGACGTGGAAGAGGAAGAGGTCGGGGACGAGGCAGAGGCGGGAGAGGTACGTGTGGGGTTTTTTCACCCATAGACACTCATTGTCATCAGAAACAAATGTAAAATACAACTTGCATATAAAACAAAAATACAAATTTACCACTTTTCTGTCCTCAAAATATGTTTACTTATATGGTCATCAGCCTCCTTTTTTTTCTAAAACAATACTTGCAAATGATGCAAGAATGTGACATTGATACTCAAAGATTAAGAATTCAGTGACATACAGTGAATACAAAATGAAACATGATAAAAAGGCAGGTTATATATGCACAATCTTAATATCAGGATTAAGGGCGGTTTTGTTAAACACAATAAAATTTACTTATTATAAACTTTTCTTACATCGTTTGGAGATGAATGGGTCAGACTTAACCTGCAGATGTGCTGTAGAAGTGATGTGCACTTCATGTCTCTTCTCTGACTAAACATTAATGAAGAGAACTTTCACAACTCTGATCTCAGCATTGAAGCTAATAAAAAATCACTGGAACTTGGAAACTTCAGCATACCATCAATAGGTTGTGTTGCTTGACAAGGCACTAATAAACAGCCACTTTTCGACATGCTTTTCACAACTGAGTTAATCACCTGAAGCACCACACATTTTTTTCATTTGATTTTTAGATTAGATTTTTGTATGACATCAGTTACATTGGCTGAACCAGGTGCATTGCTTGAGTGTTTTAGCACACTTGCTAATTTTCAACACCCAACTAAATAACGAACAAGAAAACAATAATATATTGTTTTAACAGTAATAAAACATTGTAATAACAGTGCTATTAGTAAAAGTAATAATAGCAATGTCAGTAGTGAAAGGGAAAAGATAAAATATATATCATTTTGTAAGAGCAAAAAAGGAACAATATATTTAGAATTATTTACATACATAAGCTATAGCACAAAGGCAACATAATCAGACAATAACCCAGTGGTAGGTTATAGGGCTGCAAAATTAATAACATTTTAATCACAATCACGATTTTGGTTTCCCACGATCAAATTCACGTGATCGAGCGATATTTAAAATGCTTCATTCCGTTCATAGAACGCTCTGTATCAAAGTGTGTTTTTTTTGTTGTTTTTTTTCAAAGCTCCGTAAACCACACTCTCTTTGGGTCTTTTAGCTCATAGCTTTAGCAGCAGACTGTTGTACGTCCCACTGTTGGAATCCTCTACGGTGAAATACAGTCACACTACACCGTTTAGCTGTCAGCATTTTAGCCGTGTTTAATCCAGTTACTACTGTAGCTAACGGTAGGCTAACGTTAGCTGCTGTGTAACGTGTTATTAGTGTTTACTAGCGTGACATGCAGCGATGTTTCTGTTGCCTCAAACGTTTGTTTTGGAGCATCAGAGCACAAGGCAGACATTTAAGTGGCACCGTAATCCGCGTTGCTGTTTTGTACGGTAGATACTGGGCACTGGTGACCAGATTTTAACATGCGCCGTTAACGTGAACAGAACATTCCGTTGCCTGTATCTTTTCACGGCAAACGCGCACGTTTCGAAAGCGGTCGCACAACAGCTGAAATGGCATACTCCTTCATAGTATCCTTCAACAAAGGAGGAATGTAGCACAATATGGATGTGAAAGCAGTTATAATTGGCCTATGTGACAATAAAATTTGTTTTGGTTAAAATCAACAAATAATCGTGATAATTAATCGTGATCAATATATTGATCAAAATAATCGTGATTATCATTTTGGCCATAATCGTGCAGCCCTAGTAGGTTATTTGTGTGACTACTGATTTTTGCAATTGTTTAAGTTCTCTGTTAAAATCATTGCCATTGGTCTCTAGCTTTAAATTAGTAGGTAAAGCGTTCCAGAGTTTTAGCCCCTTTTGCAGAGAAAGCAGACTGACCAAAAGACGTCTTATACCTTGGGACAAGACAGTTACTGCTGGTAGTGGCTTGTGTGTTTGCCCTATGAGAGTTCTAGTAAATAAAGCTTTTCACACAGGTAATTAGACCCATCCTCTGCTTTGTAATGGCAAAAGACATGTAAGAACACCAACTTGTGGTTTTAGGGGGAGTTATGTAAGTGTACTGTATTTCTTTGCAAACTAGGGGCGGGTTTTGTGACTTGCCTGGATTAAACAAACAAGATATAATGTGTTATTTAGTCATATTTAGAGATGCCAGACTAGCTGTTGCATCCTCTTCTTGCTACAAGGTAGAAAAGCTTGACTTTGGCCAACAAAATTTAGCATGTTTGAGAAAATAGTGTCCAGCCAATCTTTACAGAACGTAGTTTTGGTTGTGTTTCTGCTCTCAAACTGGGTGGTTGGTTACCTAAATTGGCCCCACAGAGACTACAGTGAAAAGAAAAAAGTGCAATAAAAACCAGTGAGCGTTGGAATGAGGAAAAGGCCTGTTAGATCCAGCAGGAGAAGCAGGTTCCCCCTAAGGCCTGTTAGTTTTGGCAGGATTCTCCCTCTCTCTCCCCCCTGTTGTTCACTCTCTTTTCATACACAACGCTTTTTCTTACTGCCCCTCCTTTCACTCTCCTTCCACTCACTCTTTCTGTTTTCTGCCTCTTCCTTCCTTTACTCCCCTCCCCAGACTGAGATAGAGAAAACACTGCTTCCTTTTTAAATTTTATAAGAGGGAAGAAAAGTGAGAGAAAACGAGTGATCGTCTATTAAGTCCAGTTTTACTTCCCTCCCGTCTACTTGAGGACAAGTTGACTTTCAGCAGCACTGAAGAAACGGTCAGAATTAATGCTGAGCAGATGAACTTTGTGTCTTTGTGTATTTACTCGGCTCTCGCATGTTTGTTCCTGCATACTCGAGTACACTCACACATGTTTTTGACTACATTCACTCTCTAATCTGTTTTTAATGCCATATTTACGATGACATGTTTTGATATTTTGAGGTTTTTCTTATATCTGAAATAGAACTGAACCACAAGCATCATTCATGAGACCTATTTCATGTGATAGGTGTCCTACAACTTGAGATAGATAGATAGAGAGAGAGAGATATATATATATATATATATATATATATATATATATATATATATATATATATA
The DNA here is from genome assembly GCF_031162955.1 of Sander vitreus. NCBI lineage: Eukaryota > Metazoa > Chordata > Actinopteri > Perciformes > Percidae > Sander > Sander vitreus. The sequence goes on from NC_135867.1 coordinate 7,924,135, forward strand.
TATATATATATATATATAGGGCTGTCAATCGATTAAAAAATGTAATCTAATTACATACTGTGATTAATTAATCGCATACATTATTAACGGTGCCTGAACTCACCGCACCGGCTGTGTTGTTTCTCCGACGGCAGCTGCAGATTGTTACATACCGGGGTTGAATCCTCTACAGTAAAACACAGACACACTTTACACCGTTTAGTGTTAGCTGTCAGCATTTTAACCGTGTTTAATCCAGCTACTAGCTAGCGGTAGGCTAACGTTAGCTGCTGTTGAGTATTATGTTAACTAGCGTCACATGCAGCGGGGTTTGTATTTCCTGTAACGTCTGTTTCAGAGCAGCAGAGAGAAGCGCAGACATATCAGTGGCACCAGATTTTCGTCTGTATGCAAACGTCAATATGGAATGGATTAATCTGCGTTAATTTTTTTAACGCATAATTTTTTCTCAGATTAATCGAAATTAACGCGTTATTTTGACAGCCCTAATATTTTAGTATACATTTTATATTCTGCTCTATACTAAAAGAGCACTTTGATTGCGGTTTTGTTTTGATTATGTCTCTCGCTCCTGAAGTCTGTTCTCCCACATCCCACAACTTCTCATATTTTGAATTCAAACAAATTTTGGTAATAATTTCTTGATGGAGAGAAAAGTTTCAATAAAAGAATGGTTGGACTCTAACAGCCAAAACACACTGGAGCTCATGTGATCCAGTCTGTCTGTCCACATCGGCTGCAATCAGGCGCGGAGTGGCTGCGCCTGCCTCGAGCAAATTTGTCAAGCTAAGTAGGTAATCAAACACAGGAAGGCCACAGCGCAGCTGGATACTTTACAAAATAAAACACATTTCAGGTTTATGGTGATTTTAGCAGTCTTGACTTCTCAGCTGTGTCTAGCGAGTGGGGGTTGTTGTTGGATAACTAACAAAAACACATGAGTAGCAAGAGCGAAAGCAAGCCGTGCTGTCGAGTAGAGAGGAGCAGGATTAGATACAGGATCGCTTTGTGACCGCTTTGTCTGGTATGAACAGCTATGCACACGATCAGACAAATCTGTGCTTTGCAGCGCTGGCAGTGTGTAGGCTGAATACATCTGGGTAATTTATCTATTTGCAACTTAAGTCTAAATATTGAAACTGCGCCCAGCTATATTAAACTAAAACGTGGTATAATTAAGCAACATAATGTTAACTCTGACTCGTCCGTCCATCAAATGCCAATAGTGTAAAGAAAACTACAAAAAGCAAACCACCTGTGGCTGGCTTAGCAGAACAAGATTCACTAGTGGAGAAAAAGACATTATGAAAACACTAATTGGATGTGAAGGATAAGAAACCGGGTAACTGTTAAAATAAATGGTCTAAACCGCATTGAAAGATTCTGTGGAGTCAGAAAATGCCAAGCAGCTGCTCTAATGTGTTGTCTAAAATGTATTTTTAGTCTAGGTAGTATTTTCAACAGACAGTTTGACATTTCAGAAACTAAATGAGGTTTGAATTTGAGGACCTAATCTGAATCTCTCTGTCCATCTTCTGTCCTGTCAAGGCCACTATGACTACCACTACGGCTACAAGTCATACGATACGAAAGATGGACCCTACGCCCAGAAGTTTGGCAACACGGTGACCTACTACTACGACAACATGAGCAGCAACGACCTTTACTCCGTCGACCAGGACCTGCTGAAGGACTACATCAAGAGGCAGATGTAAGTTTAGCTTCTCTCTTACAGGAATGAGACAAAGGTAGTGCTAAAACACTGAACATGTACCACAAACAAGAGTTTTCTAGCGGTGGCTTTTTATCCAAGTCTTTAGCTTTAGTGCAGGATTGCAGTCAGATCTAATCTGCCGACATGCTGTAGAAATGATGAGATCTTCATGTCTCTTCTCTGAATAAACTTCAATGAAGAGAACGTTTCACAACTCTGATCTCAGCATTGAAACAAAACAGAAAATAATAAATAACATGGTTACTGTTACACATTGCCTTGTCCCACGTACTGAAAGAACAAACCCTACTGTAGCGACAGTACCTCTAGTGGGAGTTTGAAACAAATTAAATAATGAGATTCTATTTGTCCAACTGGTCATCTTTGGATCGTCTTCTTACCTGACTACAGTTCTGACTACAAGCTTGCAGTATGTTAAGGAAGCTGTTTAGGTCAGGGTATCTGCAGGTCTTGAAAAGTCTTAAAAACAGTAACCTCAAAAAAGGCCTTATTAAAAAGTCTTAAATAGTTAGTTTTTCTTCTATGTTAGATATAAAATGTTTTTCTATTAGGGTTTTTCTGTAGTACCGTGAATCATTCGTTGACCAGTATAAAGCTGAAAAAGGTATTAAATTGCATTCTGTGGGTTTTTTTAAAAGGTCTTTAATCTGGTGAACACTGCAGAAACCCTTTGAGATGGTCTATAGGGGTGGTTATTGTTTAGGCTTGATCGATTCTGGTTCATATTAGATTTTGTCTCATTATCTGAGCAAGAAAAGAAACCAAAATATGATGAAAGCAAAAAACTGTTTTCTATTCAGCAGGTCATAAGCAGTCGAATGCCATCAATGATCAGAATCAGAGAATCAGAATCAGAAAAGCTTTATTGCCAAGTACGTTTTTTACACATACAAGGAATTTGTTTTGGTGTTGTAGGTGCACGTCTCTAAAATAAGTTAAACAAACAGGTTAAACAGAACAAACAATATAAGTATAAATATATGTATTAAAATATATGTATATGTACAGAATGTATTAAAAATAAGAGAGTAAGAATTAAGATAAAAAGAGCAGATTAAGTACAGTGGCATGTAGAGCCAGAGGTGGGGTGTGGAGAGAGTCAGGGTGGTTTCCGGGCCTTGTTGATAAGGCTAGTGGCAGAGGGGAAAAAACTGTCCTTGTGACGTGAGGTTTTGGTCCTAATGGACCTCAGCCTCCTGCCAGAGGGGAGTGTCTCAAAGAGTTTGTTGCCGGGGTGGGAGGGGTTAGCCACAATCTTTTCAGTACGCTTCAGAGTCCTGGTGGCGTATAGGTCCTGGAGCGGCGGCAGATTGCAGCCAATCACCTTCTCTGCAGACCGAATGACACGCTGCAGTCTGCCCTTGTCCTTGGCTGTGCTAGCAGCGTACCAGATGGTGATGGAGGATGTGAGGATGGACTCAATAATGGCTGTGTAGAAGTGCACCATCATTGTCTTTGGCAGGTTGAATTTCTTCAGCTGCCGCAGGAAGTACATCCTCTGTGCAGCTATGTTCAGCTCCCATTTGAGGTCTTGGGAGATGGTAAGACTCCACAATGTTAATTGTGGAGTCACAGAGGCTGGGTTCTTCCTGAAGTCCACAACCATCTCCACTGTCTTTAGAGCATTGAGCTCTAGATTGTTTTGCTTTCACCAGTGATGAGATGTTTTGTGATTCTTATTGATTGAAATAAATAAATTAAATGCAACTATACGCTCTCCTTGCTACTGTACATGGTAGAGTTGGAGAAATCTTGCTTGTTCTCATAACAGATTAAGTTGTGACAATTACTTTCGTGTGTATTAGGGGTGGAACGGTACACAGAAGTCACGGTTCGGTTCATACCTCGGTTCAGACATCATGGTTACGGTACGAGTTCGGTACAATGGAGGTAGAAGCAAAACAAAAATGCAGAAGGCAATTTTTTTTTTTTTTTTTATTGTGCATGTTTCAGGCTGTACCACCTAGTGTCCTACAGTCTCTCCCCTGAGCTAGCTGCAACAGCCTGAAGTGTGTAAACAAGATGTAAACAGTAAACAATAAGTACCCCACATCATCTCCAGACTCCATCTGTAACTTGTAAACAAATAAGACAATCAGCTATGAAACTATAACTAAAAATACAGCATCTCTGTTCTCTGCAAAGATGAACTAAATAACCTGATTAATGCGACGTTATCACGACATATCCCGGCCATTTTCACCGCAGAAAGCTGCTCCCTGTCTGGCTAAAGCTAATATAGTTAGCCTATATTAGGAACAAGGCATCTGTCCCAACTAACGTTACGGTTCGGAGCCGCGACGCTGGAAACGTAACACTAATCTATAACAGCAGTCTTATCCACCACTCTCTCACCTGTACTACTGTAACTGACTGGGAAACCAAAGTTTTCCCAAACTTGCGATCTTAAAGAGGCCGGCGGGTCCTCTAACTCTTGTGGGTCGCCACCACTCGCCATACTCGTCCTTAATGCAGCTATCTCTGACTCACTAAAACGGCATACATAGACGGAGCTCGACTACGTAGGTGGCGCGCCAGAGCTTCAGAGCTAAGGCGGCGCTACAGATTAGGTGTCCCCAGAACCTGCGTATCTAACAGTAGTTCCACATTACATTAATTAATTTGCACGCACGTTTTATTTATTTTTATACCGTGTATTCTCCGTGTAAATTCATGCACCGAACCGTGACGCCTGTACCGTTTCACCGGTTCAATACGAATACATGTACCGTTCTACCCCTGGTGTTTATAATAATCAGATTAATTTTACATACAACACAAATAACATTATTTAAAATATGCATCTCCCCTAAATTCTGCCCCTTAACAAACAGGTTTGCAGTTAAAGTTTGGCAGATGAAGATACTTCACTGTGTGTGATACAGTGGGTTTTTTGGCACCTAACTGAAGGAGCATAACAGTTTCCTTGTGTGCACTCAGTGCCCCCTTCAGTTTAAATCTGTATCAGCTTACATGGAGACTGTCAAATATTCTGGTTTTGATTAGTGGTTCCTTGGAAGGTTTTTGATTCAATGTGGCACATTTGAAAAAGCAATGCCCGTTTACAGTGTTTTTACTACATGTTTTCTATCTCATTAATGCAGTCCAGTGTGGTCTCTTCCTGTTTTCATTCTTTTTTCTGGTCATCTGACTGGGTGTTTCTTATTTATCCTAACTGTCTCTTCATTTCCCTTACATGTGTCTTTTCTTTGCGTCTTAGTGCCTCCCATGTTAGACGCAGGAACAGTTGAAAAGAAAAGATCGGCAACAAACGGCTGATTAGTTTCCCTGTTTCTCTGCCCCCTGTAGTGAGTACTACTTCAGCCTGGACAACCTGGAGCGTGACTTCTTCCTGCGGAGGAAGATGGACCAGGAGGGCTTCCTGCCCATTGGACTCGTCGCCAGTTTCCACAGAGTGCAGGCCCTCACTACAGACGTCAATATCATCATGGAAGTAAGCGCGTTTTACAGTGAAGTTGAAGAAAGATGATCTGAGGTGATAATGTGGTTAGCGGAGTCAAAACTGGTTTTAAACGATGTCAGAACAACCGTTTTCTACCCAAAGTTAATTGAATTCCAGATTTGGGGGAAATCTAGGAAACTGGTGTGGTTAGTTTGTGGTGTGAAAGTAAAGCAGATACATGACAGGACTGTGTGATAGTAGGTGTCCATTTTAAAATCACATGGAGTTGATTAGAAAAGCATATCTCTCTTCTTTAAGCTCTTCATAAAAACATTTGCCTTCTCAAATAGAAATGCCTAAATAAATCCTGTCATGTCCGTTGACATCAGTGAGATCCTTATGCAGAGGTGGTACTATATTTCTGTTATCGCACAGACTAATTGACCCATCATCTCTCCTGCCAGGCTTTGAAGGACAGTAAGGAAGTGGAAGTGATCGACATGAAGATCCGTCGGAAGGTGGACCCAGAGAAGTGGCCTCTGCCGGGCCTTGCCATGCTAAACCAAACCCATACCGATTTCTCCCAGCTCATCAACTGCCCCGAGTTTGTCCCAAGGCAGATGACCGAGGAGCCCAGAGGTGAACAGTCCGATCTGCTATGTCAATGAAACTGAAATATGGGCCAAACTATGAAAAGGAATCAAGTGTACTTTTGTTGTTTCTACTGTAGACTCATTTTAGTTAAGATTTCTGTTGAAATCAAGTCAAAATAATATTTTCTTTGCAGCCTGACGTGCCCATCTTCATCCTAACTTCACAAGAAACGTTATTTTCAAAAATATCAGAATGTTCTCCTGTGTCCTTCTGTTTCCGCTGCAGGCTCTCCCAGGGCCTCCACACCGGTTAAGCAACACGGCAAGACTGAACTAGACACCTCTAACCTCAAGACTATGCCGAAGGGCCTCTCTGCCAGCCTCCCCGACCTGGACTCTGAGTGCTGGATCGAGGTCAAGAAGAGGCCCAGACCCTCCCCGGCCAGACCCAAGCTCAGCGCAGAGAAGGTGAAGTTCAGAGCCACTCACCCATATTCTGGCCATCTAAATTGTTTGGACAAAATAAACAATTTGAATATACTTATGGCTCTAAAATAAACCTGATGTCCATTTTTCACCATTTTCTGACATGACTAGACGATTAATGGAAAACATAATTGATTGATTAATTGACAATGGAAATAATCTACAAACAATGCACATAAATTCTGGCAAGTAGCCATCAGGCAGATTAATTTACATTATTAAACATTCAACACATCTTACCTTTTTATAAAAAAAAATGTATGCACAACAAAACTACTGTACTCATCTTATACTTCAGTCAGTATCTTCCTTCTTCCATTCACTTGTGTTCATACCCGGTATCTCCTCCTCCCTCCTGTGTGGTTGACTGATGTAGGCCCCGTCGTTGCAGAAGGAAAAGGACGACTCAATTCGCTCCCCGGTGCCTCAGTCTGGTTCCTCGCCCTCGCCTGCTACCACAGGAAATAAGGTGAGGAAGAAAATGTGTTTGAACTATTTCTTAATTATTATTCTTTTAAGAACAAACCTTTCTTTTTAGAACTGCAACTAATGATTTCTCTATTATTTTGTCGATTAGTCATTTAGTGTAGTAACGATCAGACAAAGTGAGCAATTCAGTGCAATTTTCTGACCAACAAATCCTCACATTGGGGATGTTGCTTGACAAATGACTAATTGATTATCATAATTATTATTCTTTTCTGATAATCAATTAATTGACCAAATTTTTTGCACTTTGCGATGTGCAGGCTTGTTTGTGTTTTTGGCTACATCACAACTCTATTCTTGAAAATTGACCTAATTGGTATAAGTAATTGCAAGTGATCAGGTACGGTGATCAAAAAGTGAAAACCTAATCAGCCAACACCTTCTAATAATTTCCTTTTTTTTAATTCCTAACTCTGTTCAGGACGGAGCGGAGCCGGACGAACCGGAGGAGCTTGACTTCATGTTCGACGAGGAGATGGAGCAGATGGACGGACGGCGCAACACCTTCACCGACTGGTCGGACGAGGAGACGGATGGCGAGATCGACGACCACGACGTCAACAAGATCTTGATCGTAACGCAGACGCCACCCTACCTGAGGAAGCACCCGGGGGGCGACCGCACTGGACACCACACATCGCGTGCCAAGCTGTCCAGCGAGCTGGTCAAAGTGATCAACGACGGGCTCTTCTACTACGAGCAGGACCTGTGGGACGACACGTACGAGCCCGAGTACGCCACCATCAAGGTGAGGTCATTTTGCACGGTTGACCTTTTGAATTATATACAATCCTGAAATAGGTCAGCAAAAAGCAAGACAAACCGCTGCCTACGTTAATATTTGAAGAGACGCCTTAAAGCGTAACTCTCACCAAAATGCAACCTAGGGTCTTTTTGTGATTGTACCCGAGTCAAACTTTCGTTTAAAAGCATATTTAGGACGGAAGCGCCACTTTTAAGATTTACCGTATTTTTGTTTTTCGGTCAAATGGCCTTTTGAATGGGAGTGCTAGGGGCACTTTTATGCTAACCTCAAAATAGCTATTTTTAAAACCCTAAGAATGCTCGACACAACATGAAACTTTGTTCCAAGTATCACCACGGTCTCTACACATGAACTCCAGCATTGAGAACATCGTTTGTGTACACAGAGTTTACTAAAAAAGGTTTTAACCGTAGCTCGTTGTTTCCGGCCACTACCACCTCGGCAGTCAAAACGAGTCGATATCAAAACAAGTAGCCACAGATTTAGTATATCCCTTGTGCACCGGTGTAGTTAAGGTGTAGAGCCCCTGGTCATACTTGGCGCAAAGTTTCATGTTGTGTTGAGTCTTCTTAGTGTTTTAAAAATAGCTACTTTGAGGCTAGCATAAAAGTGCCCCTAGCACTCCCATTCAAAAGGCCATTTGACCGAAAAACAAAAATACGGTAAATCTTAAAAGTGCCGATTCTGTCCTAAATATGCTTTTAAATGAAAGTTTGACTCGGGTTCAATCACAAAAAGACCCTAGGTTGCATTTTGGTGAGAGTTACGCTTTAATTCAGTCTACACTTGGAGACAGAATTAATTGTTTTTACCGTTAAAATGACATATCCCTGGGCGCCTGGGTAGCTCACCTGGTAGAGTGTGCGCCCATATACAGAGGTTTACTCCTCGATGCAGCGGCCGCGGGTTTGACTCCGACCTGTGGCCCTTTGCTGCATGTCATTCCACGTCTCTTTCTCCCCTTTCATGTCTTCGGCTGTCTTATGAATAAAGGCCTAAAATGCCCCAAAAATAATCAAAAAGGAAAAAAAAAAAAAGACCTATCCACATGGGATTACATGTGGATTACATGCATTACAGTAATA